>NW_023606465.1:0-60001 GCF_013339745.2 Dermacentor silvarum
ACACTACTCAAATTAGATACGAAAAACTCGAGCGGACCCGATAATAAACCTGCTGTGTTCCTCAAACGATACGCAGAATGGATGTCACATTATCTATCATCTTTCGAAAATCTTATACAGCTCGCTCACTGCTGCAAGACTGGCGCACCGCATTCGTGATACCTCTATTTAATGGAGGTAACCGAAGACAGGCAACAAATTATTGTCCAGTGTCACTTACTTTAGTTACTAGCAAGTCTTCGAACATATAATAGCAAAAGCACATATTCAGGTTTCTAGATCAGAACGATTTACTATATCCTTATCAACGTGGCTTCAGGACCGGGCTATCAACTGTTACACAGTTATTAGAAACAATTCACCACTTTGCAGGGGCAGTAGATATAAGACAACAGGTTGATGTCATTTTCGTGAATTTTGCGAAAGCTTTTGATAAAGTACCTCATGTCCAATTAATCTTCAAGTTACATAATGCACGAATAAATGAATGTGCAATAAAATGGATTGAAGCATATTTAACAAACCCTACGCAGGTAGTTAAACTGGATGGCTATGTATCAGATTCATTAGCTGTACTCTTAGGAGTGCCCCAAGGCTCAATATTGGGACCACTATTGTTTCTCCTTTATATCAATGACATCAGTAGCGTGGCAGAAGAGGGTGTTAAGGTTAAGCTCTTCGCAGACGACTGCTTAATTTACACCTCAATTACTAAACTAGATGACCAGCTTAAAATTCAGAAATGTTAGCAAAATTTAGATGATTTTTGTAAGAAATGTAAAATGGAAATAATATATCCCAAATCTACAGATACACACATCAGCAAAAAGAAAACTATCTATTTCTTTTCTTACAGCATTGCAGGACACTTGTTGGATAATGCGTACCATGAAGTATCTAGGGTAACAATAACATGAAATTTGACATGGAACCAAGATATAGATAACGTCTGCATGACAGCCTATCAAAAGTTATACTTTCTGAAAAAAAAAACGGAACATGCTTCGCGTAATGTAAAACGTACTACATACACCACCTTCATCAGGACGATACTAGAATATTCAGCCGTTGTTTGGAGTCCCCATCAAGTGAAGCTTAAGAGCAAGTTGGATACGATACAGAGACTAGCGGCACGTTTTATTTGTTCGACGTACCGAAGAAAGGAATCGGTCACGATGATCTTACAGCGTTGTAACTAGGATGTTCTTGAGGTACGTAGAAAGAAATATAGGCTGCAGGTACTTTGTCAAATAATGCAGGATCAACTTAAGATTGATAAGCTCAAATATCTACACGCTCCAGGCATAAGAAACCCGCGAACTAACCACGAC
Organism: Dermacentor silvarum; assembly: GCF_013339745.2. Lineage (NCBI taxonomy): Eukaryota > Metazoa > Arthropoda > Arachnida > Ixodida > Ixodidae > Dermacentor > Dermacentor silvarum. The sequence goes on from NW_023606465.1 coordinate 1,332, forward strand.
TACGTCATAAAGCCGTACCGAACTAACAGTGATACATTTCGATACTCATTTTTCCCGGATGTGACAGAAATATGGAACCAATTGCCAAACGCTATTCTTAGCCTAAAAGATGTCACCGATTTGAAAATGCTGCTGAGGCGTATTTACAGGAGTTATCAATGTAGTTTTGAAGTGCCAAGTGGGATGTGCGACTTGATGTTCATTGTACGTATTTTGATAAATGTCATAAGTGTGCTGAACAGCATTCAAGTGAACATCTTTTTCATTGTGAATTCACAAGTGTTAAGTAACTTTGCGTACATTGACATTGTCCATATTTGATGTATGTAATTGTATTGTCCTCTCTGTTATGACCCTTTATGAGTGTAGACAGTATTAATAAATAAATAAAGTTCTGCGCGTATCTAACTGCGGCGTCAAAACGCTGGCGTGAGCAAGCGCGCCATCAGACGCGAGCGAAGGTTCTTGCGGTCTACCGGTTCAACGGAAACTGAGCGGCGAAAGCACAGTGCATACAAAGGTAGGAGCCGTGTTGCAGATCGCTTTCAAGGTATACGGTGCGCGCGACCGCCCGTCGCCGCGCAAAGTACAAGTATACGCCCTTAATTGCTCGCAGAGCAAAAGCCGCACTCCCTCCCTCCCACGCTGCCTTCCCGCTTTCCTCCTTTCGAGTGGGTGATTGAGTCGCCAGTTCCCTTTGCGCCCGGTCGCAAGATACGCATTTCGTGGCGCAGATAAACGTCGCCTCCCTTCCTCCCTCCCCCCCAAGCCCTTTCGCGCGACGGAAGAAGTCGCGCTTGCTCTCCGCCGTACGTTCACTCCCCGTGAAAGCACGCGTCCTTTGCGCGCTTCCACTCGCACATACAGCATACGGCCGATAAGCGTTTTTTTTTTTATATGCGCGGACACGACAATCGGAGACTGAGCCCTTAACAGACTCGCTGTAAAATCACGGTGCAAGATATGATTATAAGACTTGTGGCGTTCCGTCGTCGGAAGTCTTACGACCGAATCCAGTAGGACTTATAATCGTATATTGCACCGTAAATTCTAAATCTTTTTTTTCATTCGAAGAGTTTTGCTAACGCTAGCTAGGACACCCTATATTGGTTGTTTCCCGTAACTTGGGCCAAACGTTAAAAATATGCAAATGCCATGCAGCTGGACAGAACCAAGGCAATGTTGTCTGCCGTCGAATGGATATATTCAGATTATTTTTTGTATTCCGCCTAACTAAATTAGTCTTAATTGATCAATCGGCTGCTCAAATATTATAATTATATGAAAAGGGTAAATGGGAAAATTGTGCAGCAACATAAAAAACTCCCAATACAGCTGTCTGTTGCTCAGTACGTGCTACATAAAAGTATTTTTCCGAGCGTGAAAGAATGCCGCGAATACACGCAAAATTGCCGCGCAACCGGCCGCTCGAAGAACTTTGTGTGTATTCGCGAGCTTCTTTCACGCTCGGAAAAAACGCTTTTAAGGCGAAAGCGTTAGGTGTCTATATTGGCGGTGCCCTTGGCGGTGACCTTGCGGCGACGCTGGCAAAACTGCGCTGTAACGAAAGATGTCCGACGCCGCAAAGAGTAAAAGCATGTCTAAATATGCTCGGATTGACGCCACATTTCTCAGGGAGGTTCTTGCAACCAAAGTAAATTAGTGGCTTTGAAAATAAAATTTGGTACATTTCGGTCTGGGTGGGAACCGAAGCCGGGCCTCCGTGGTGCGAGACGATCCACGCTTCCCCGAAGCCACGGCTGCTCCCCTGTACTGGCTTTGTGCCTAGTGCGTGCCTGAATGCAGACGTCACGTGGTCACAGAGACGCGATGGTGCCACTGCTCGCGCGTTCCTCGTCGTCTTCTTCCGCAGCTGGCAGGCTTTCGCCTTCACGTTTGAAAAACGCGTAACACTTGCTTACTTTTTATTTTCAAAATATTTTATACTTAAATTTATAATTATTTGTTATTTTCTATTTTCTTGATTCTTTCCCAATTATCTGAGTTGTTTTCTCGGAATTCATCACCGCCTTCCAATTCTCTCCGCATCATGACCAATCCCCACATAGTGGGTATGAGCCAGTGGCCGAGGGCAACGAACAAATTTATGAGAAGAACGCTTGATGGCTGAAGTCGTGAGTAGTCACAGCCGGTTCCTTCGGGTTAGGCCGTGGGCGCGTAGCCAACGTGTAGCAGCAACCTCCCGGCGGCCCTGTTGTAAGTAGTCAGGCAACAGATCGGCCTGCGTTACATACCATCAGAATTCGTGGTGTCTCCCGCTCGGGTGTTGTGTGCGTGGCTGCTCTGACAATGGCGACTACACAGGCGCAGGTTGGGGCGCCATGGGATCTACCTGGCACAAGAACGTCCACAACCGAGGCGTCTTGGCGGCTGGAGCGGACTGCTGGTGTGAGGACACCCCCGAGAAGGAGCAGCTCACTTTCATCTACGGGGGCGTCCGCCATTCGGAGCGTGGCAGATCAGGGAGTAGCACCGCCGGCCGTGCACACTTCGAGTGCAACCAAGAAGGGCATATGAGCCGGGACTGTCCACTGCTGACGACGACGCCACGGCCGAGGATGCCTCAAGTGTGGCGAAGAAGGCCACATGAGTAGGGATTGATTTCCAAACACTTGGGCGGGACACACCGAGAAGTGGGCCGCTATAGTATTGGTGGGCGGCAAAAATAGGTGTTATGTGTGTCTTTAAATTGTTCGTTTAGATTTCTATGAAGTATTGTTTATGCCTTTTTCTTCCTACCTATATCACGCTATTGAAAAGCATAAATGTTTTCTTATGAGTTGTACTAAGCTCTCATTCATTTTCCACGTTCACATATGGAGTTCATATTTTCATAGGTATGTGTGTTACGCATATATGATGATTATTTGCACCGTTCCAAGCGGTATCAAATACGTGTAGGGCGCCTTTAGGCTTCTTTTGCGCATTGAAATAAAATTAATTCAAATAAATTTCATTATTCGTGCGCCATCACCGGCACATATATCCGAGCGTAATGAAAGATTTATAAATGAAACGCGCTTAAGTGTAGGTCCTGTTATAAAAGAAAAACCGGGAAGAATATTTAAAACCAGACCATTTAGTGAGGACCGTTGCGAGCGAGTCAGCAGATTCATTTAAGAGGATTCCAATATTTCCGGGGACCCAGAAAAATCGGACTTAAGACAAACTGTCCGGGACAAGTGTCGAAAATATGCTCAGCAAGTGTGACCGCTTGTTAGAAGTTAAATGTGTACAGACCGAATGCGAATCTATAAAAATTACTTTAAATTTCTGACAACCCAATTTTCTGATGACCAAGATAATTGCCAGAACTTCTGCCAGAAACATAGGGGTGAAATGAAACAAATGGAGCGCAACAAACCAGTTAAGCGATTGGAAAAGATGACAACTCCGGCATTTTCTAAACTTTGAGTTGCGCCCTAGAAATAACAAATTTACAATGAAATTCACCCAGATGATCTTGAAGGGCACCTTCAGTATGCGCGCTGGAAGAAGTTTTGCGTGTTTTGGAAAAATATAATAAAAAATCAATTCAACCTTCAGCGAACTTGCTCTTGGAAAAATCAGGCACGGTAGTCTAATTTCAAATTTCAATAACAGTGCCAGAACAAAAATAACATGCGGCTGTCCATAACACCACCAACATGTTTTGAAAAATTAATCAGGAGTGGTAATGAAAATGAACTAAATACTAGAGAGAGGTGCATCGTAAAGTTTCAGGCAAGTCATGACAGAAAGTTGCCTAAATCTGGAATCAAGCGGAATAATTCGAGCCTCCAGAAGAAGCGCACTGTTAGCCACAAAACTTGGCAGCCCCAGACGCAGACGCAGAGCTTGCCTTTTTAGTAGTATTGTTAAGATAGATAAGATTGTAAAATTTGGTATGACGTGTTAATGTCCCGCGATGAGGAGAGAAATGCAATATCACCGGCATAGGGATGGAGTTGAACATCCTGATGAACCTGAACAGACCCGCCGTGGTGGCTCCGTCATCTAAGGCGTTGCGCTGCTGAGCACGAGGTTGCGGGATCGAATCCCGGCCGCGACGGCCGCTAAAACGCCCGTGCCCTTGCATTGTAGTGCACGTTAAAGAACCCCAGGTGGTCAAAATTAATCGGTAGCCCTCCACTACGACGTACCTGTACTATGGTGGTAATTATGTATTTCCAATTATACCTATTACGATGTGATGGCGTATTTGGTTCTTTGAACTATTAAAAAATGAGAAATATATATGATCCGGTGGTTTTCTTTATTTAGTGACCACCGCTACTATGGCTTTACGTTCACTACGGTACACCGCTGTAGGCTGTACGACAAACGTTGGCACGTTCTACATAAACACGTCACCAACGTCACGCGCGTTCAGTGCGAACGCTTCGAAACGCCGCCGCCGTTGACAAAAGTTCTCTGAATGCTTCGTTGATTGACTGTGAAGTACCAGAAACACTCTGGTGTAAAAAAACTCGTGAAAGTACTGTTTTCCTTATCGGAGTTGTATATCGGCTACCCTCAAGCTCCCCTGAGTTTCTCGAAAACCTGAACAAATTTTTATATTCTCATGTAAATGCGAACACTATGTTGGTAATGACTGTGGATTTAAACCTACCGTATATAAACTGGAAAAATGTTTCGTATAGTGGTGTGGAATCACTAAGCGCTGAAAAAATACTAGACATTATGTTTACGTAAAATTTGAAACAAATCGTGCTTGAAGATACCAGAATTACACCGACGTCAAGGTCAGTACTTGACTTGGTGTTCCTATCAAGTAAATTAAATGATTACAATGTGACGGTAGAAGATGGTATATCGGATCACAGGATGATCTGTCGCGAAGTGCCTATCCGAGCAACTAAGAAAGTGAAGAGCTAAGTGCCAGTAAAAATTAAGGACTATGCTAGGGTTGATGACACTTGGATTCTTGATTTTTTTAGAGATTCAATTTGATACTTTCACGAGTACCGCTGGTCTAAAAACAGTAAAAGAATTATGGCAAGAATTCAAATGTGTTAAAAGTCATTGCATGGACAAATATCTTCCATCGCGGGTTAAAAAAACAAAGCAAACAAGTCCTTCGATCACCCAAGCTATATTTCATATCAAAAGAAAAACTAAGAGATGGCGTGAAAGGAACACGTCGCCAGTGGTGTTGGCCAATCTAAAAACTGAACTCAAGCGTACTTTGGCTAAATCTAAAAAACATTCTTTGAAAAAAAAAAACTCAGTGATTTCCTTAGGTCCTCACGCAAAAAAATGGCGATATTTTAGCGACAGAAAAGAAATGGTTGAAAAAATTTATGTTGGAAGGGACATTATAAGAGGAAAGGATGAAATAGCAAACCATCTTAACAATTTTTTCGAATTTGTATTTGACGTCCCAGAAACTACTGTGAGTACAGAAGACTTATTCCCCCTACTGTTCCAATGGAAACACTTGAAATCACCCAGCAAGGGATATTTCAGACACTACTCAAATTAGATACGAAAAACTCGAGCGGACCCGATAATAAACCTGCTGTGTTCCTCAAACGATACGCAGAATGGATGTCACATTATCTATCATCTTTCGAAAATCTTATACAGCTCGCTCACTGCTGCAAGACTGGCGCACCGCATTCGTGATACCTCTATTTAATGGAGGTAACCGAAGACAGGCAACAAATTATTGTCCAGTGTCACTTACTTTAGTTACTAGCAAGTCTTCGAACATATAATAGCAAAAGCACATATTCAGGTTTCTAGATCAGAACGATTTACTATATCCTTATCAACGTGGCTTCAGGACCGGGCTATCAACTGTTACACAGTTATTAGAAACAATTCACCACTTTGCAGGGGCAGTAGATATAAGACAACAGGTTGATGTCATTTTCGTGAATTTTGCGAAAGCTTTTGATAAAGTACCTCATGTCCAATTAATCTTCAAGTTACATAATGCACGAATAAATGAATGTGCAATAAAATGGATTGAAGCATATTTAACAAACCCTACGCAGGTAGTTAAACTGGATGGCTATGTATCAGATTCATTAGCTGTACTCTTAGGAGTGCCCCAAGGCTCAATATTGGGACCACTATTGTTTCTCCTTTATATCAATGACATCAGTAGCGTGGCAGAAGAGGGTGTTAAGGTTAAGCTCTTCGCAGACGACTGCTTAATTTACACCTCAATTACTAAACTAGATGACCAGCTTAAAATTCACAAATGTTTGCAAAACTTAAATGATTTGTGTAGGAAATGGAAAATGGAAATAATATATCCCAAATCTACAGATACACACATCAGCAAAAAGAAAACTATCTATTTCTTTTCTTACAGCATTCCAGGACACTTGTTGGATAATGCGTACCATGAAGTATCTAGGGTAACAATAACACGAAATTTGACATGGAACCAACATACAGATAACGTCTGCATAACAGCCTATCAAAAGTTATACTATCTGAGAAAAAAACAGGAACATGCTATGCGTAAAGTAAAACATACTACATACACCACCTTCATCAGGACGATACTAGAATATTCAGCCGTTGTTTGGAGTCCCCATCAAGTGAAGCTTAAGAGCAAGTTGGATAGGATACAGAGACTAGCGGCACGTTTTATTTGTTCGACGTACCGAAGAAAGGAATCGGTCACGATGATCTTACAGCGTTGTAACTAGGATGTTCTTGAGGTACGTAGAAAGAAATATAGGCTGCAGGTACTTTGTCAAATAATGCAGGATCAACTTAAGATTGATAAGCTCAAATATCTACACGCTCCAGGCATAAGAAACCCGCGAACTAACCACGACTACGTCATAAAGCTGTACCGAACTAACAGTGATACATTTCGATACTCATTTTTCCCGGATGTGACAGAAATATGGAACCAATTGCCAAACGCTATTGTTAGCCTAAAAGATGTCACCGATTTGAAAATGCTGCTGAGGCGTATTTACAGGAGTTATCAATGTAGTTTTGAAGTGCCAAGTGGTATGTGCGACTTGATGTTCATGATGATGATGAATTTGGTGTTTTGTGGCGCAAGGGCCAAGTATGGCCAAAGAGCGCCAGGCCACAGTTAATGAGTTAACAATGAAGTAATTAATTATGTAGTTGGTTGTGACATGGCTGTAGAGGGGCCTAAAAACAGTGGCAGTAAAGTCCGTAAACACATGTAATAAAATTATGGAAATGACCAATGAATGTACTTTAAAACAATAAATACATTGACAAGGGGGGATAAAATAAACTACAATATGTCGTTTGTAGCACTACTGCATTTCCAAGGCCCTTGAAACGCAAGGGCATGGAAGCATGGGCGTCACAAAGCGATCCTATCGCAGCAGCAGCCTCTTAAAAAAGATGCGCTACGAATGTCTCGTGCCTATCACTTTCAATAGAGCAAAATCATTTAAAAAGTTTAAAACCGATTTGCTATCGAAAAACGGCTCTGGTCCAAGGAACATTGCCGGATGGCGAGGAATATGCTCTCTGTAAGCTGAAGAAAAATACTTTCTACGTAGAAGTTCTGCTTCCTGGCATTCAGGCAAAACATGAAGGACGGTGAGCCTCTCGCCACATTTGCCACAGGTTGGAGGCTCATCACCAGTCAGCAGATAATTGTGGGTACCATACGTGTGCCCTATTCTGAGTCGACAGAACAGGACATCGATGTGCCGTGTTTTCGTTGTGGATGTACACATGCCTAACTGTGGTTTTATTACAAAGAGCTTATTATTAGTTTCAGCTTCCCACAAACGTTGCCAATGGTTTTTTAGCTTCTTGCGTACAAAAGGTTTAAGATCTCCAGCTGAGACAGTCATGGTAGAATTAACAGCATCCGATGCAACTGATGTAGCCATTTTGTCGGCAAGCATATTACCTTCTATTTCCCTATGCCCAGGAACCCAGCATACTATCACATGTTTATTGGATGAATAAATAGTGCACAATAGTGAATAAAGCTCAATAAAAACAGGATTCTTGTGCTTTTTTAAAGACAGTAAAGCTTTTACAACACTTAAGGAGTCTGTGAATATTATTGTCTTTTGTAGTTCGGATTCCTTGATGTGTTTTACTGCAGTCAGTACTGCATAGGTTTCTGCTGTAAAAATACTTGTCTGAGGGTGCAGAATGCCGGACTCAGAGAAGGAAGGACCCAAAGCTGCGTAAGATACGCCGGCATGTGACTTTGCCGCATCCGTGTAAAATTCAGGGCAACAGTACTTTGACTGAAGTTCTAAAAAGTGCATGTGAATGTGTGTCTGTGGAGCATGTTTTGTAACCTCGATAAAAGATGTGTCACATTCTACCACCAGCCACTGCCACGGAGGTAGCAGCTTTGATGGTGGCATTAGGCGATGTTCAAGCAATGGGACGCCCATTTCACTACTTAGCTTTCTGACACGCAGCGAAAAGGGCTCTCTTGCTGTAAGTCGATTGCGAAACAGTGTGGCAGATGTGGTATTGTTTATGGTCGTGTAACATAGGTATTCAGGGTTCGAATGCACTTTCAGAAAATAAGTGAAACTAGAGTATGACCTCTGTAAATTTAGAGACCATTCGTTCGATTCCACGTAGAGACTTTGTACGGGACTTGTCCTGAAGGCGCCCGTGGCCAATCGGATGCCTAAATGATGAATCGGATCCAGCATTCTTAATGCGGTTGGCGCAGCAGAGTGATACACCACGGCACCATAATCTAAGCGTGAACGTACTAGGCTCTTGTACAGGTTCAACAAGCACTTTCTGTCGCTGCCCCATGTTGTGTGTGACAGTATTTTGAGAATGTTCATTGTGTTTAGGCATTTAACTTTGAGGTACCTAATGTGGGGAAGGAAGGATAGTTTAGTGTCCAGTATCACACCTAAAAACTTGTGCTCTGCGTTTATAGGTAGGCGTTGGCCAAGGAGTTCGATAGTGGGCTCAGGCACGAGGCCCCTCTTTCTTGTAAAGAGCACACAGGAGCTTTTCTGGGGATTTAACTTAAATCCATTTCGTTAGCCCATTTGGACACTTTGTTTAGGCAAAGCTGAACATGTCGTTCGCAGACGGCGAGGTTACACGATTTAAATCCGATTTGCACATCATCGACATATGCAGAATAAAAAATACTTTGCGGAATAGATGATCGCAAGGAGTTCATCTTTACTAATAAAAAGGGTACAACCGATTACACCACCCTGCGGTCACCCCAGGTTTCCTGGATAAATGACCTGGACAAAGCATTACCAATTCGAACACGGAATGTCCGATTTGTCAGGTAACTTTCAATGACGTTTAACATGTTCCTACGGATACCCATCCCGACAGATCCCGCAGAATTCCGTAGCGCCAAGTGGTGTCGTATGCTTTTTCCATGTCGAGGAACACCGACAAAAAGTACTGTTGGTGCGCAAATGCGTCACGAATGTTAGCCTCGACGCGTACGAGGTGGTCTGTTGTCGACCGCCCTTCCCTGAAACCACACTGATGTGGGTCGAGCAACTTTTTGGATTCAAGAAAGTGCAACAGACGGCGATTGATCATCTTTTCGAACAGCTTACATAGGCAGCTGGTCAGTGCTATTGGGCGGTAACTTCGATACCAAGGATGGGTCTTTCTTCTGCTTCAAAATTGGGACAACGATAGCTTCCTTCCACCTAGCTGGAAGGTATCCGGCGGCCCAAATTGTGTTGAAAAGTGCGAGGAGCGTAATTTGTGTGTCAGTGTGTAAGTACTTGAGCATGTCGTACATGATCCTGTCAGCTCCCGGCGCGGAGCTTTTGCATGCGTTCAAAGCAGCTTTCAGTTCTGCGATGTCGAAGGGACTGTTGTATGGTTCGTTTTGTTTGCATCTGCGGTCAAGTGCCTTATGTTCTTCTATTTCTTTGTAACTGATGAATGATTGGGAATAATGCACAGAGCTAGACACCCGTTCGAAGTATTCCCCAAGCGCATCAGCTTGGTCTTCTAGGCTGTTTCCTTCGTCATTTACCAGGGGTAATGGATGGCTTTGTTGCCCCTTAAGACTTCGTATCCCGTTCCATACTTTTGCCTCTTGGGTATAGGAATTAATGCCTGAAAGGAACTTTCCCAGCTTACTCTCTTGGCTTGCCGTCGCGTTCGCCTTCCCTGTGATTTAATGTGTTTAAACTCTATGAGGTTTTCAGCTGTTGGCGATCGACGGAGCATGCCCCATGCTTATTTTGTTTTTTGCGTGCCTGCTTGCAGTCTTCATTCCACCAAGGCACTCGTCTTTTGAACGAGCTGCCACTTGTTTGTGGAATGCATTTCTCTGCTGCGTCAATAATAAAAGCGGTAAAATAAGCTACTGCGTCGTCTATGCTAAATTCATTGATAAAATCGCGTGATATAAATGTCGATTCTTTAAAAAGTTTCCAATCGGCGGACGCTAGTCTCCACCTAGGGACATGCGGAGGGGAGTTATGTTGGGTAACTGAGTTTAGTGTGACTGGAAAGTGATCACTTCCGAATGGGTTTTTAATTACACTCCATTCTAAGTGGGAAAAAAAGGGAAGCAGAACCAATCGCCAAGTCTATTGATGAGTATGAATTGTGATGGAGGTTATAATAGGTTGGCTCCTTTTTATTGAAGAGGCATGCACCGGAGTTCACGAGGAAGTTTTCTATGAATCTACCTCTCGCATCGCATCGTGAGTCTCCCCACATCGTGTTATGAGCGTTAAAATCTCCCACGAGTATGTAGGGTTCGGGAAGCTGATCAATGAGGTTATGGAAGTCTTTTTTATCGAGATGATGATTCGGGGGTATATAAATGGAGCACACGGTTACCAACTTACTGAAAAGAAGTGCCCGAACTGACACTGCCTCAAGGGGCGTCTGAAGGGCGACATATTGACAAGCTACAGACTTGTTGGCAACTATTGCTACACCGCCAGACGAGGCGTTCGCCACATCACGGTCTTTACGGTAGATGGTGTAGTGACGAAGAAAGTTTGTATTAGTGGGTTTCAGATGTGTCTCTTGAACACACAGCAACTTTGGATTATGTTTATGTAGGAGTTCTCTAATATCGTCGAGGTTATGAAGAAGTCCTCTCACATTCCATTGTAGTATTTGTGTATCCATAATGAATGTGTTTTGTGCTGTGTGTTTAAGAGAGGAAAGTTATGTTAGCCCACAGGGCCCTTTCCGGGCCCCGTGATGCGGGGTTTGTCTTTCTTGGCGCGCTCCTGAGAGCTGCGCCGGTCCTTCGGCGTCTGAGACGCCGATACACTTGGTGATGTATCCATTGCCTCCGCCGAGGCGCTGGATGCCCGCTCGCGGCGTACGCTCGCGGGGGATTCGGGCTTCTCTGCACGAGCAGAGGCCCTAGAAGTCCTAGATGCCGCAGGCCCGGAGGGCTGCTGGCTGTTCTTGCTGGGTGGTGGAACAGCACTAGCTGATCCCCCAGTGGGGGCGGGTGGCACTACCGCCGGTCCACTCTGCGTGGCCCTGACGGTCGCCGAGAACCGTTGTGGCACTGCCCCCTGCCGTGCCACTTCGGAGAATGTCGGTCCCTGTACAATAGAGAGGCGTTTGCGCGCTTCTTTGAACGAAATGTTTTCTTTTACTTTTAGAGTGATTATTTCTTTTTCCTTCTTCCATGAAGGACAGGAGCGAGAATAAGCAGGGTGCTCACCGTCGCAGTTTGCACAGTGGAGTGGATCGTTGCAGTTGTCCGCGGGGTGGTCATGCGACGCGCACTTTGCACAGGTAGTACGGCCTCGACAGCTCTGAGAGCCGTGACCGAATCTTTGGCACTTAAAACAGCGTCGTGGGTTTGGTATGTATGGTCTGACATTGATTTTCATGTAGCCTGTTTCGATCTGTTCGGGGAGTGTGCTGGTGCAGAAAGTGAGAATGAGGTGTTTCGTAGGAATTTCTTTGTCGTCGCGTCGGATCTTAATTCGCTGCACATTCGTGACATGTTGTTCCTTCCAGCCCTCTAGGAGCTCTGTCTCAGTCAATTCTAAGAGGTCTTGTTCCGAAACTACACCTCGTGTGCTGTTGAGGGAACGATGTGGAGTTACCGAAATTTGGATGTCACCAAATGAAACGAGATTTGCCAGCTTCTCATATTGTACTTCGTCACGAATTTCAAGGAGAAGGTCGCCAGTGGCCATTTTTGTGATTTTGTATCCGGGGCCCAGAGTGTCGGTGAGGCACTTTGCGACAATAAAGGGTGATAGCGTTCTTACAGTCTTTTGGGGAATTTCAGTATGGATCACATGGAACCGTGGAAAGATTTCCTTGCTCTTGGCAAAAAAGGTGAAAGATTCATCGGTGCGCCCTCTCTTCAAAAGAGGGCGATCAGTGAGTTTTGGGAAGGAGCTTAAAGCCATAAAATTATATAAATTTCGGCAGCTGTGCCAGCCGCCCACCACGGAGCCCAACAAGGGGACGCGGCAAGATTCTGCATATACATGGCCTGCCAGCGCCAGCAGTACACAGCCACTATAACCTAATGTATATACCCAAGAGTGGATATGTTACACACGGTTAACCCTTGCCGCCTGGAAATTCGGAAGTAAGAAGAAGTGAAAAGAGGACAGGAAAGCTGAAAAGGTGAAAGATAAAGACGAAGATTGGAGAGGAGGACAGGAAAAGGCAACTACCGATTTCCCCCGGGTGGGTCAGTCCGAGGGTGCCGTCTACGTGAAGCCGAGGCCAAAGGGGTGTGTTGCCTCTGCTGAGGGGCCTTAAAGGTCCAAACACTCAGCGTCGGCTCAACCCCCAGGATCCCCTTTTCCCCGGACACGGCTAAGCCACGCACGGTTAAGCGTGGGAGGGTCTGACCCTCGTGTGCTCGGGTCCGTGGTGTCGCAACACACCAAACGCCTGCTTTCGCAGACGCCCCTGCGGGACCATTCGTGGTGTCATCTCCGATGATGATCTAATGGAGCTAACTGAGAGTGAACTTTTGGAGGGATGGAGTGACCAGAATGTCATCAATGTGAAAAGAATTAAGATGAGGCGTGATGGTAAAGAGATTCAAACCAAGCATCTAATCCTAACATTCGGCTCAAGTGTACTTCCCGAGATTATCGAGACAGGCTATGTAAAGATCCGAGTCAGGCCCTATATCCCGAATCCCCTCCGCTGCTTCAAATGCCAGAGGTTTGGCCACAGTTCTCAGAACTGCCGAGGCCGAATAACCTGTGCCAAATGTGCCGATGAACATCCATCTGAATCTTGTGAGAACGGGCCACACTGTGTAAATTGTGATGGGGAGCACGCCGCGTATTCGCGTTCCTGTCCATCTTGGAAGAAGGAGAAAGAAAGAGTAACGATCAAAGTCAAAGAGAACATATCATTCAGAGAAGCGCGAAGGCGGGTGTCCTACCTGCCGAAGAATAGCTTTGCCGAAGTGGCGCGTCAGGGGGCAGCGCCACAACGGCCTCCGGCGGCTGCCAGGCCCACACACAGTGAGCCGGCGGTGACGCCATCCGCCCCCTCGGCGGCTGCAGCTAGTGCTGCTCCGCCATCTCAGTACAAGGGGCCATCGACCTCCGGGCTGGTGGCCTCAAGGGTCTCGTCCCACGAGACGAGGCCGTCACGACACACCAACCGCTCGCAAGAGCGCGTGTCCAGCGCCTCGCAAGAGGCGATGGACACAACAACCGGCCAGACGGCGCCGCCAGCGCCTAAGGAGCGGCGGGAATCTCTCGACCGCTCCAGAAAAGAGAAACCTCGCGTCACGGCGCCTGGAAAGGGCACCGTGAGCTAGTCTTCATCTTCTGAACACAGCACAAACTCCTTTCAATATGAACACGCAAATATTACAATGGAACGTTAGGGGTCTCCTTCATAACCTTGATGATGTCAAAGAGCTCCTTCTTAAATATAGTCCGAGGGTGCTGTGTGTCCAGGAGACGCATCTCAAAGCAGAGAACACAAACTTTTTAAGGCACTATGCCATTTTTCGCAAGGACCGCGACGACGCTACCGCCTCGTCGGGCGGTGTCGCTATAATAGTAGATAAAGGTGTTGCCTGTCGGCAATTGAACCTCCGAACTTCCCTTGAGGCAGTTGCTGTCCGAGCAATACTGCTCGGTAAGCTAGTCACAATTAGTTCGATTTACGTCCCTCCTTGTTATCAACTTTCCAAGACACAGTTTCAAAGCTTCATTGATGAACTTCCTCCGCCATACATAGTTGTCGGTGATGTGAACGCTCATAGCCCCTTATGGGGCGACTCTCGTTTAGATGCGCGAGGACGCCTTATAGAAAATTTTCTGTTTTCTTCAGGTGCATCTATACTTAACAAGAAAGAGCCAACTTATTACAGCGTTACAGATAACACATACTCAGCCATTGATTTAAGTATAGTATCGAGAACTCTAATTCCGTATCTGGAGTGGTCTGTTCTCAGGAACCCCTTTGGGAGCGACCGTTTCCCAGTTATGCTAAACTTAACAAAACAAGATACATGCTTGCCACATTTTCCTCGATGGAACATGGACTCGGCCGACTGGGAAATGTTCCGAGAGCTTACGTATTTAGGCAGAGATGAAATTGCTGTTTTTATTGTAGAAGACGCTGTTGCATACCTAACAGGTTTCATTATTAGCGCTGCAGCTAAATGTATTAAGCAAACTAGCGGATTAGCTAATAAGCGTCGCATCCCATGGTGGAACGACGAATGTCGGAAAGCGCGCAAAAATCAAAACAAAGCTTGGAGATTGCTTCGCAATTCTCCAACTGCTGAAAACCTCATTAATTTCAAACAGATAAAATCACAAGGTAGGAGAACACGTCGACGTGCAAAGAGGGAAAGTTGGGATAGGTACATCACCAGTATAAATTCGTACACCGATGAAAGAAAAGTCTGGAATCGGGTAAATAAACTAACAGGTCGGGAGTCGCATACCCTACCCTTAGTAAGTACACAAGGTGATAGCCTCGAAGATCAGGCGGATTGTCTAGGCGAACATTTTGAATATGTGTCAAGTGCATCGCACTATACCGAAACATTCCTGAGAATCAAAGAACGCGAAGAGCGGCGACCCCTAAATCGCAAAGGCTCATCGAGTGAGGCCTACAATTCCCCATTTACTTTAGCTGAGCTTCAAGCATCTCTCGCTTGTTGCAACAACTCAGCGCCAGGTGGGGATCGTATCATGTACGAAATGATTAGGTACTTACACCCCGAAACACTGAAAACACTCTTGTCTCTTTTTAATGCCATGTGGGCGGCTGGCTGTATTCCGTCTTCATGGAAGGAAGCCATAATCATCCCCATACTTAAACAAGGCAAAGACCCGTCCTTGGCCAGCAGCTACAGGCCAATAGCTCTAACAAGCTGCCTGTGCAAGCTGTATGAAAAAATGATAAACCGGCGCCTAATATGCTTCCTAGAAAATAACAAAATTTTGGACACCTTCCAGTGTGGTTTTCGAGAAGGTATGTCTACTACAGACCACCTTGTCCGCATTGAGGCATATATTAGAGATGCTTTCATACATAAGCAGTTCTGTCTGTCTGTATTTCTAGACCTAGAGAAAGCTTACGACACCACATGGCGCTTTGGAATTCTCCGAGATCTTTCGGCAATGGGTGTTCGTGGCAATATGCTTAACACAATCGAAAGTTACCTCACTAATCGCACATTTCGCGTAAGGGTGGGCAGAGCTTTGTCTAGGCCATTCACACAAGAAACGGGTGTGCCGCAGGGCGGTGTGCTTAGCTGCACACTATTTATTGTAAAAATGAATTCGCTGCGTACAGTCATCCCACGCACAATGTTTTATTCCATTTATGTAGACGATGTGCAGATAGCCTTTAAGTCATGTAATATTGCCATCTGCGAACGACCGGTACAGCTGGGAATTAACAGATTGTCCAAATGGGCGGAGGAGAATGGTTTTAATGTTAACGCTCAGAAAAGCACTTGCATACTCTTTACAAACAAGAGAGGCGTAACGCCTGTCCCAAGTATACAAATCAAAGGAGATGCGCTCTCTTTGAGCAGCGAGCATAAGTTTTTAGGAATCATTTTAGATTCCAAGCTTACATTTATTCCTCATATTAAGTATCTGAGGACAAAATGCCTGAAGGCAATGAACGTTCTAAAACTTCTGTCCCGCACAACATGGGGCAGTGATCGAAAATGTTTGCTTAACTTGTATAGGAGTCTTGTCCTCTCCCGGCTTGACTACGGGTCTATAATTTATAATTCTGCAACGCCAAGTGCATTAAAAATACTAGATCCCGTTCACCATCTGGGTATCCGCCTCGCGACCGGTGCTTTCCGAACAAGTCCGATCCAAAGCCTCTATGTAGAGTCTAACCAGTGGTCACTCCATCTGCAGCGTTCATATCGCAGTTTCACATATTTTCTGAAAGTACAAGCAAACAATAAACATCCTTCTTATTCAACCATAAATGACGTTACCGCTGCCACACTCTTCCATAATCGACCTGCAGCGAGAAAGCCATTCTCCTTGCGTGTGAGGAACCTCAGTGAGGAAATGGGTGTTCCGCTGCTTGATCATCGTCCTATGGCTCCAGTGAAAACTGTTACCGCCGTGGCAGTGGCAACTCATAGATTGCGATACATCGTTTGTAGAGGTCACTAAACACGCACCAGAGGCACACATTAAAATGCATTTCTTAGAGCTTCAATACAAGTACTCGTGTACAGAGCTTTACACTGACGCCTCCAAGTCACATGCCGGGGTGTCTTATGCAGCCGTTGGCCCATCCTTCTCGGAATCCGGTGTACTCCACCCGGAAACGAGTATTTTTACGGCTGAGGCCCATGCACTGTTGTCGGCTGTGAAGCATATAAGGAAATCAAAACTTCAAAAGGCAATTATATTTACGGACTCCCTAAGCGTCGTAAAAGCATTGATGTCACTCGGTAAACAAAAAAATCCTGTACACACTGAGCTCTATTCCGTTCTCTGTCAAGCGTATTTATGTAACCAGCATGTCATTATATGCTGGGTGCCTGGCCATAGAAGCATTGAGGGTAATGTGCTAGCTGACCGAATGGCTACGTCAATAACATCACACGTTATTAACCCTACAGCTGCTGTCCCTGTAACAGATCTGAAACCTTTCCTGCGAAAGAAACTGCGAAGCCACTGGCAACGCTTGTGGGATGCTGAAACAAGTAATAAGCTTCACTTGATTAAACCACAGTTAGGTTTCTGGCCCCCCGTAACGAAAACACGGCGAACTGACGTCCTATTCAGTCGGCTGAGAATAGGACACACGTACGGAACCCACAGTTTTTTGTTGACAGGTGATGAACCACCAACCTGTGGTAGATGTGGTGAGAGGCTGACCGTCCTCCATGTCCTCCTGGAGTGCCGGGAAGCCGAAACAGAGAGAAGGAAACATTTTCCTCTTGCATACCGATACCATATCCCTATCCATCCCAATATGTTTCTTGGCAAAGAACCGATTTTTAATACCAAAGCAGTCCTAGGTTTCTTGAATGACGTGGTACTACATGTAATTAGCCCTAGATATTCGTAGCACATCCTCCCGCCAGAGGATGCTGTTGCGATAGTGTTTAGTATAGCACATGCCTCCAGGCCTTTATGTTCAAGGGTTCTGTTGAGGCAATAGTGCTTCATGCCAATTTTCGCATCGGACATATTTTGGAAATAGTAATATTTATTTGCAATGCATATTCAATGTTCATAGCACACGCCATTAGTCATTCGCATAATCTTATTACCTGTAGATTTTAAGCACTTTACAGCGACAATTTTAGGCCCCTTTACAGCCACGTCATATCCACCACTCATAATCCATCGCATCAATTTAAACTCATTAACACTGGCCCGGCGCTCTTTGGCCATTATTGGCCCTTGCGCCGTTAAACCCCATATATCATCATCCTCAAAGTCTTGTCCCGGAAGCGCTGGGGCTCTGACCGTAAATGCCTGCTACACATATACCGCTCTTTAGTACGCAGCATATTAAACTATGGTAGCATCATATATGGTTCAGCCAGACCATCTTACATCCGACGACTTGATCCAATTCATAACCTTGGACTACGACTGGCAAGTGGTGCTTACAGAACACCTGTCCAGAGTTTATACACTGAATGTAATGAGCCTCCTTTACAGCAGCGCAGGGCGCTACTAACATTTTCCTATATACTCAGAATCCAGTCATCACCACAACACATATGCTACAACATCGTCACACAGTGCAACTCACGCTTACACTACACAAATAAACCGAACATGATTAGACCACTTCTGCTGCGATATGAGGAATACTGTCGCGATTATGACATTCCTCATGAGGTCCTTCAGGTTGCTAAAAAGCCACAACGATTACCCCCGTGGTGCGAATTCATAGAGTTATGTGACTTGGCATTAACCCCTCTAAAGAAAAATGACACCCCACACGAACACATACAAGAATTCCGCGCTCTTCAGGACAAATATAAAAATTACACAGAATATTACACTGATGGCTCTAAAACAAAAGAACACGTTGGCGTGGGGGTCGTGACAAAAAATTGGGAAACAAGTATTAGACTACCACAGCACGCCTCTGTTTACACGGCCGAAGTCTACGCAATATGGACTGTAGTTAAAAAGATCATCGCCGACAAACACGAAAACACAGTCATATACACTGACTCCTCAAGCACACTGAAGGCTCTACATGTTAAATCTGAATGTGAGCCCCTGTTAGGGGATATTTTAACCCTGGTAAGATCAAACAAATATGGCAGATCAATCAGGTTTTGCTGGGTACCAAGCCATGTTGGAATACCGGGTAATGAAGAAGCTGATAGATGCGCGTCAGTGGCAGCACACAAAGACATAACAAACACAACACTCCCATATAAAGATTGTATCCGCGCAATTCGGGAGGCCTTGAGGTCAAAATGCCAACACGAATGGGACCATTGTACAAACAACAAGCTACATCTCACTAAACCCGTACTTGGCGAATGGATGTCATGTAGTCATCAGGAACGGTTCTTTGAAGTAGTTTTATGTCGACTACGGATTGGGCATACACACCTCACACACAATTTTTTGCTCACAAAAGAAGACCCACCAATATGCGAGAACTGCCAAGAACCGCTCACAGTGATACACATTTTACTAACATGTAAACATATCGAAACACACAGACGAAACCTTTTGCAAAACTTATACAAGTTACACATACCGTTACACCCTGCCTTAGTTTTAGGAGATGATGCACTAGTGCCATTACCAGACCTTTTTAAATTTCTAGACGATACCGGCTATTTAAACAGGCTATAGACCAACACAGCCTTTGCTGTTTTTAAATTTTTACTCATAACACCTTGTGTTTGGCGCAGCATAGCCTTAGTCGCTTTTGCGCCACTAAACCCCAAATAACTAACTAAAAAGTGGTTCGGGGCCCCTTTAAGCCTTGCCAGGCCTGTTGTTCATCTCCTTAAAGGGACACTAAAGAGAAACCGGAAGTTGAGCTTAAATGGTAGATTATCCTTTCGCGATCACAGCCATACCATTCTTACTGCAAACAGATGTTTAATAAGCGAGAAAATAGCGAAAACTGAAGGATAGGTGCTGACGCCCCTTCGAAATTCCCGCAATAACGTTCATGACGTCGGAGATTACAAACGTAGGCCGGTCGCGATTGGTCGAGAGCGATTTATCGCTGTTAATAAAACGCAAAATGAAATACACCTTAAACGTACATAAACAGCATTTGCCAACTTTTTAAACCATTTCAAGCGAGGAAGTACAAGTTTAGCACAAAATTAAATAAATAAGAAAAAATGGCATGTCGATACATGCGGCCGTGATAGTTTCGTAGTTTCGTTTTTGGTCAATGCATTGTCGCGCGCGCCTGTTCCGCTCTACGGTGTTTGGTGGCGTGTTGCGTGGCTCGAAAAACGTTGACTTCGCGGGAAACGGCCAGAAAATGCCTCGTGTGTGTAGTGTTGAGGGCTGTATAAATGGCCCAAGGCGCTTGATCAGGGGCAGCGGCAGTGTTGACTCGATTGTGTCCTTTCATGTGGCGTCGCGCGGAGAGCCCCGGCTCTCCGGCGTTCGCAATGGCTCAGTGCTCTGCCGGTGATAAAACGGCAAAAGAGCCAGAGAAACCGATGGTGTGCTCTCTGCATTTCTCGCCCTCGGATTATGTGTATAATCTTGCCCTCGGAAAGTATCTTGGCGTGCCCCATAGGCCAGTCCTTTCTCGAGCAGCTGTTCCCTCAATGCGGCCTTCATCAAACCCCGTACCGATGCCCCTGCAGCAGCAAACTGGCGGCTCGGTGAGTGCTGAATGTCATTAAATAAAGCCACGAAATAACCATACCGAGTACGTGCACAAATTTCTACGCTTGTTCTGTCGGGAACATCGTCGCCTGGCTGACCGGACGCTTCGCCTTCGTCGACGAAAACGAAGCTCTGCATTCCGCCGGCGCGGCCGGCGGCTCACCGCCATCGCACGCGGAAACACCTACCGCTCGAGCACGAAGGATCATTTCGCGCTCCGTTTCACTGAATCTCGCTGAAATGCAGTCCTGCTTCCCTGGCGAGCTCTTCGTTGCAAGGTTCAGCGGCAGCAACGGTATCCATCGCGGCGAACGCAAACGCAGCGACCATGCATGCAGCCATGATGCATCCAGCGCCTCGGCCGTTTACGCAAGCGGTGACGTATCATGGCGCATTCTGATTCGCCGAGAGCAATGCAATCTGTGACGACACTGCTTCAGCGCCAAATCTGGGGTGAGAGAAATTGAGGAAGAGATAATTGGTCTTTGTTTACGAATTTCTCCGCTAATAACGCATATTTTTGCACCCAACAAAAACCGCATGCATTCCTGAAGGTCCCTCTTTTATTCTAGCTGAACTTCCCGTTTCTCTTTAGTGTCCCTTTAAGCCGCGCATTCGCGTTTTTTTTTTCTTGCCACCTTCTTCATGGCTCTCCCTCTCTCCTTGTACTGCCCACTCCCCTTCCCCTTGCAGCGCTGTTGAGGTAATCTCGCCTGAGAGTTTGTTATGGCTCTGCACTTCATACATATTACATAAAAGATACATACTACATTTCGCCCGCCCTGCTCCGTCGAGGCGCGCTCGTGCAGTGACGGCACTGACGAACTGAGATTCTGAGCAATTTTGCAGCAGCAAAATCTTAATTTTGGAGCATCGAGATATGGATTTCGGAGCACATTGAAGCATGCCAGCTGCTGGACATGTCCAAAGCTATTTCAAACAGTTAACATAGAAAAGCGTTATTCCAGAAAGTATTTGCTTGCTGTAAAACAATGTTGCTCTGCCTCTAAATACATGAGTTTCCCTTTAATTTAAATGAAGACAACAAACCTGTTCACACATAGTGCTGTAATTAGTTTATTATTAAGCTGCTCAGATGTCTTTTACATCGTATGATTTTTTCATTGGCAGATGACGCTTTGTTATGTTTTCAGCAAGGCTCTAGCATCAGTCAGAAACACCTGGCCAGACTCTGTCTTCAATGATTTTCTGAGCCAGGCCAGCCTTGATGAGTCCCTCGTAATGCTCAGTCATTGCTTCAGACGACACCAGGTATTTTTCAACGGTCTGCACAGCGGAAGCCTCTGTTCAGCAACTGGCCGATTCACAACTGGCGTACACCGATTTCGACACCAGCAATTCAAACAAGCTCGATTATTCGAACTACTTTCAGGCACCATCACTGGCCCATAAACTTAAAGTACGACCTAAATTTCGGACGCCTTAAGGTACGCCATTCTATATAATTCGCACTCCGCCTGCACGACTGCGTGCTAATTCGACCGCCGAGTTGAGCAGAAATAGCAATATTTTTGCGGTGACACGGCGCTGGCCTCGTCGCAGCATGGTGGTCGGCGATGTTGCCGACACCTCCTGGAAACCGAAACCAGCAAAGCCTACTTAATCCAGCACCGACCGCGCCCAAACCGTTGGGCATTCGAACTCCAGCCAGCCATTCGGGAGAGCATTCGGGTTGGCTCCGCGCGTCCAACGCTTATTCATTGACGTGTTAACTAGCGACACGGTCGCGGCGACTCAAGTTGTTCTAGCAGCGCCAACTACACCCTCGATGTCTTCGCCGACGAGGACAGTGACTGTGACAAGAACACCACCACCGCCGACACTTGTGAGGCAATACAAGCTTCGATCGCTTGAAAAAAAACAACTTGGTGCTCGAATGATCCATTGAGCGAAATGCAGCTCCGCTGACGTGCAGTGATGCACCGCTTATGAGCTGATACTGCCATAAGCAATGACTCATAACATCGTAAACGCGGCCTTCCCATTAGGACGACAGAAGTGAAATTGTACGCTGGAATGATGAGCGGCAACGCAGGCATCTGTGGAAGACGACGGCAAACGCGGAAGAAGCGGCGCGACCGCGTGCCGAGCGCGAGCACGAACAGCTTGATTCAACGCAGCCAGCTGTGGAAGACGACGACGGCGACGAACGCGGGAGCATTGGCACGAGCGCGTGCCAATGCTGCGAGCACGAGTCGCTTGCTTACTGTGACTACGACGACGATTACGACAGGAGACGCCGACAGCCCAGGCACATAAGGTGCATCGAACCTAAAACGCCCGTGTGCTGTGTGCATTGGGTGCACGTTAAAGAACCCCAGTTGGTGGTGGTGGTGTTGGCATGGTATTATGGTATGATAAACTTTATTCAGGTCCTGAAGATCAACCCTTAGGATGACGCAGGCGGCTCCCACGTCGGGACATAAGGATTGTGTTGGGCAATACAAATTAGTAAAAATAACAATAATTAAAATAGGAAACTAAGCCCTGCCTGCTGCACCTAAGTATTGCAGGCTGCCAAATTGGAAAGATAAATAAATAAGACAGTAGTCAATTAATTTTGTATAAGGTAAAAAAAGGGGGGGGGGAGTCTACCACCAGGGAAACCACGGCCAAGGGAGCGGATGGCGGCGGGATTTATTGAAAATCATGGATAAATTACAATAATACAGAATATAGAGTGATAATGTCTTGACGTACATAGTTTCTTCTTTGCTTTCTTATGCACGCAGATTTATACAAAGTCTATTTCGGTCTTGAACTTTTCTTGACTGACAATATTGATGTAAAAGCATTCTGTTGATGTCCCTGTTGTCTTGTCCGTTCTTGTCTTGTCTATCTTGTGCTGATGATGTGTTCTGTCATGTTTATGGCGTCTTCTTTCTTCAAGATGGAGAATTTGTTTAACCCCCCCCCCCCCCCCCCCCCCACCAGTTTCCACAGCCTGCAGAAGCCCTTACAATCATGTTTCATGTCTTCAGATATCTTAGCAAAATTGAAAATAACTACATAAAACATACTTTTTCTTTACCTCTTTTTCCATCGGCATTCAGTGTATGCATATATGCATTTTATTGTTTCTTTTTCTTTTCTCTTTTTTCATTTTCCTTGTTATCTTTCTTTTTCTTTTTCTGTTTTGAGCAGCCTTTTTTTTCTTTGATCTTTTCTCTCTTTTTTTCTTTTTTTTTTGAGTATGTCATTTATCATTTTCTTTTTTTTGGAAATTGATGGCACATGATGTTCACAAATATAAAATTTCAATGATAGAAAGTATGTTGCAAGTAGGTTCTTGAGAAGCAAAGAGTTTGGAGGAGCTGATTCATTTGATTTTTTTAGTATTCGTGTTGCAATAGGCCAATTCCAGTTCGAGGGTGTCTGCATTTTTACCTTGTGAGGTCTAATATCTTCCAATGTGAATTTATTGATGAAGTGAAACAGGCAGTTTTGGTATAATTTCATTATTTTCTTCTGTGATTTTCTTCCTGATGTGGAATTTATTTCATTACTGTGAGTTGTCTTTTTTCGGTGGTAGCCGCAGCCGTCTTACCGGTTCATTCTAGGAACTCAACAGTTTGATGGTATAGTCTGACTTCGGTGGTAGCCTGGCCGTCATACCGATTAAAGCAGAACTTAAATAGTTGATAATGTTCTACTTCGGTGATAGCCTTGGCCGTCATACCGACTATGTCAGATGTTATTTCCTTTTTTTGTACTGCCTGATAGACTGATGTGAGATATGTTTTATGGACCATGAGTGGTTCCTCATAAAGTGATATTTTCATTGAAGGTGAGGGCAGTGTCTTTTAAGGCCTTTCACCTATACTGCCGTAGATGATATGAGCCGTAAAAATTTTACCGGCTACCTTTTTTCCAGCATTTTCCTTCTGGAACGATGTTCACATCCTTTTTCTTCCTCTTTATTTCTGCCAAAGGAACCCGAACTGGATTTTTTTTCTAAACTTTTTTTATTTACCTCTTCCACCATCTCCTCCAAAATCAAAAGTGCCTCCCTATCCTTTAAAAGATCGTTTTTTTCCTACTGTACATATGTCCAAATTTCATTTTTAATTTATCTCGATACTTACAATTTTACAATTACAATTTTCTAAATAATGGTCAAACGAGTTTGCCTCTTTCCCACATGTACACATGCTATTTTGTCTAATTCTGAACCTCTGCAGGTAATGTGGAAACCGGCCATGGAGTCATAAATTGTGAAATATTGTGGTTGGCCAAGAATAAGGTTGGAATTTGATTAATAAAAGCTACATCAGAGAGTGGATTAGAGATATTAGAGTTGGACTCTTGAATCCATTGAGTATCCATTTATTAAATATTTGTTTGTTTAGCTGACTACTAATCAACTTTTTAGATACTGGTAACTCTATTTTTCTCCAATTCTTATGGCTTTTTTGGCTAGATCGTTTGCATATTCATTGCCCATGTTCCCACATGCCCTTTTATAAATGTTAGTATTTGTGATCCTTGTTTACTTCTGCAATTTTTTCTTTAATTTTCTGTATGTATGGATTAAAATTATCAGGGTTGTTAATTCCCTGTAATGTTGACAGACTATCTGTTATAATTTGATAACTGTTTTATTTTGTTGTTCTGCTATATATTCTAATGCTTTTGTTATAGCTATCGCTTCAGCGTCAAAATTATTATTATGTTGTGATAATGCATACTGTCTTCTTGTAATTATTTCAAAAAAATCTTAAAAACTATGAATGCGGCTCCTGGGTTCTTTGGATCACAAGAGCCATCAGTAAATATGATGTATGTAATAGTCTTATCTATTTCTGTACTGAAATGATATTTTACTTTGTTTGCAGGGTGAATTTTCGATTTATCTACTATACTTATTATTTTATATTTTGTGAATGCTTCGTTGTTCCAAATAAATGATTTCTCTATGTAGTATGTCAAAAATTCTATTTTTTTCTCTATTCTCAAGTTTACTGGAGGTATATTTGCTAAAACATTTAATGCACTGTTAGCAACAGTTTTATAAGCTTTTGTTATTGCTAATAAAGGTTTTCTTTGAATGGATGTTAATTTTTTAACAATAAGTGTTACATTTCTGTACCATATTGGGGCAGCATATGTTATTATCCGCTCTATACCCCTTTTGTTTGCCCCCTTTTGTTGTTCTCAATTGTTTGCCTTTGATACCTCTGTTTTTACCGGTAAACCTATTCAAATTATAGGTCAGATTCATTACTTTTTCTTTTACATAATCTAGACGCTGAGTAAATGTAAAGCTTCATCGAATATTACCCCTAGAATTTTTAGTTTATCTACAAGTTGAATTTTCTCACCTCCAAATTTTAGGATTGGAGGGCTTTTCTTGTATCTTCCTGTTAAGATCATGTATTGAGATTTTTCAGGGTTAAATCAATAATCTTTGCTTTGCCCCAATTATCTACTATTTGTAGAGTTTTATTTGCTATTTCCTGAAGTTTTTTTATAATCCCCTTTAATTATTATAGTTATATCATCTGCGAAAGCTTGTATGTAAGCATTTTCTGGAAGTTTCCTAATTAATAAGTCTGATATCATGAGTGTCCATAATAACGGGCTTAGGGGTGATCTTTGCGGAGAGCCCTGCTTAAGCTTGTACTTTAATCTACTTCCCCATTTTTATATATTATGGATCTATCCCTCATTATTGCTGCCAATAGTATGTTCAGATTTTCTGGACATTTGTGTTCAGTTAAATATTTTAATATTACTTTTATGTTATAGAATTGAATGCATTTTTGATGTCTAATGATATCAATAATACTGCTTGCTTATCTAATAATGCCTGTGTTACCTTCTTTTTTATATTCTCTAATGCATGGGTTGTAGATGTTAAGTGCTTAAAACCATACTGATTCTTAGTAATAAATGCTCTTTATTTAAATAAAAACAAATTCTATCCTTGAGGAGCTTTTCTAATACTTTACCAAAAATTGAATTAATGGCTATTGGTCTAAAATCACCTGGTTTTTCCTGACTTTTCTTTTTCGGAATTAATATTATTTTGACTCTTTCCACCTTTCTGGAAAATGTCCCCATTTTAGGCAGCTGTTGAACAAGCCCAGGAAGAATATTTTATGTCTCTTATACATTGTTTGAATTACCTCTGTTCTTAAGCCATCCGGGCCTACTGCTATGTCTTTTCTCAAACCACTTATAACTGTGTCCATTGCACTGTTGAATTTTATTTTTTTCTTCACTCAAATTTTCTTTATCGTTCTCAGTTCCTCGTTCAGAGATCGTGTATAATTTTCCTAAAATATATTCCACTGTCTCTTTTAACGTGCTTGTTGAAGAATTGTCCTCTTTTTTATACTGCTAATTATTAGAGGTGCTTTTAACTGATCACGAGCCAGCTTGTATGCTAAATTTTTTTGTTACTTTAGATATAAATTCATCCCAACTTTTACTCTTTGCACTTGCCAAATTTTCTACATACGAATCATGTTCTCTATAATATTGATTCTTATAAACCTCTCTTAAATCTCCTCGACATTTTTTATACCTCCTTTTCATCGCCCTGACTTTTTTCCTTTGTATTTCTAAATCTGTCGTCCACCATATTTTGCCTGGTTTTTTCTCTTTAGTGAATCTCTTTTGATGTTTTTTGAACAGGTGGTCTATTGTACTATAGAATTTATTCACAGTATTTTCTATATCTTCCGGGGAGTTTAATTTAATTACCTCTTTTCCCCAATCAATATTTAGAAGTTCTTCAACAGCTTTTCTTTCTCCTTCCTTTGTTGTTTAAATACTTGAACACATTTTGTACCAAATATTTGTATTTTTATGTACCTATGATCACTACAAGTGAGTCTTTGGTAACTTCCCATTTCTTTATATGTGTGAACATACCTGAAGATACAAGTGTCAAGTCGATCCAACTTTTTCCTCGATTACAATCGAAGGTGGGTTCACTATTCATATTATTTAAAATGATTAGGTCATTTTTGATAATACATTCAATTAGTTCCTCACCTCTATCATCTGTAATGTTACCTCCCCATGTAATATTCTTTGAGTTAAAATCACCTGTTATTAATATGTTTGTCGTATGTGCTGTTTGAAGTATCTCGTCGATTCTAGCTAACAAATGTTGAATATTTTCTTTAGGAGGGAAATAACAGTTTATAATTAAAGTATCCCTATTATTTAAGTTAGTTTTAAATGCTACAATTTTTTCTTCTAATACTAGTGGGAAGACTGAGATTTTTTCTGAGTGTATTATAGCTGCAGCTTTGGGATTATCCTCTGAAGCTATATTTTGTGTTTCATTGGAAAGCCAATTATTTTTCCTTTTAAGTTATAGGGCTCTTGAATGAATGATATATCGTGCAGTTTATCCTGTTGATAAACACTTAAAGACTGATTTGCTTTAAATGCTCTTACTAAATTAATTTGAATTATTTCTAATTTTTCATCGTTTAAAGTGGCTTTGTGTTTGCCATTTTCAACTGGAAGACAAAATACCAAAGAGAAAGTTGAAGACAGTACTTACTGTGTGATCCCTTAATAGAGTAATTTATACTCCTGTAAGCTGCAGGTATCGAATAACCTTGTCACGTTCCTGCTCCTTCCTTTTCTGGAATGTAGGGCAGTTCACTGACATCATTGAGTGACTTGCCTGTTCGGGGTCCACTCCTTCCGCCGTGCAGATGCAGCATTCAAAGTCATTTTTTCTGCATTCCTTAAAGTGATGGCCTCCTCCACATTCGGTGCATTTGGCAACCCTAGCCTGACACCACCTCTGGGTGTGGCCATACTTGGCACAAAAATTACACCTTGGCACAAATGTGTTGTCATACATAGGGCATCTATCCCACCCTATGTTAGGTGGGTTCTGCCCTTCAGTGCTTCAAATGCCTGCAAACTCAGGGAGATTATGGCCGTCTTTCCATATTTCCCCCTCCAGGTTTTGTTTACTTTAATCTCCTTTGTACTGCAAGGAAGACTGTTTTGTTGAATAATTTTTTTTCGATTTCGTCATTGCCGAGCTGTCCGTCGATTCCAATTACCTTGATTTCCAGATTTTTTTCTTTCGGATGCTTTGTCTTGAGCTTGGAGGCTAGCTCGGCATCATTAGTTATAAATTCTTCAAGCTTTTGAAGGCCTTTTTTGGAAGAGGCCATTACTACAATGCCGTCTCTTGCTGGGCGCATTTCAGCCTCAAGAACACCCAACTCGTGGGGGTCGACTTTCCTCTTCATGATGCTTTGCATTTCCTCTTTGTCTAACTGATCTGATGTTATGATCAGTGCCAGTTTTGACTTGTTACTTTTCTCTTTGTTTTCTTGGTCAAAGTAGTCGCGTATTTCGTTGTTGATTTCTTGGCTGTGATTCTGACCTTTGACCACTGCTGCATAGGTTGGGCATTCTTTTCCTGCGTAGATGCAATGACCCCTGGAGCCTTGCAACTTCATGTGTGGCCTCCAGTGTGAGACTCTTCAATTTCGTAAACTCTGTAAGTAGTTTGTCTAGTAGGGTTTCCTTGTCTTCAGTTCCTGCCGCCAAGGTCAACAAAGTTTTCATGAAGGACCTGTCAATCTTGGACATTTTTTTCATTGTTGCTCCCAAGCTTGTCGTCTCTACTGTTGGGATGTCTTGTTCGTTCACTTCGTCCTCTTGTTTCTTTTGCAGGCCATTTCTCGATTCCTGTTGGATCGATATTTCTTCTGAGGCCTTTTTCACTTTGTTTTGCTGTGATTCGGAATTCTTCTTTCCTGTTTGTTCATTTGACGCTTTTATCCTTGTCTGATGCATTGCTGCTTCCGTCTCTTCCCATGAGTCAGGGATGTCATCCTCTGAGCTCCAGTCATCTTCATAACAAGAATGTTCTGCGAGTTCTTTGTTCACTGGGGTCTTTTTGTCGGCAGGGCTTTTCAGTAACGTCAATTTGGTGAAGCTTTCATTTGCTCTTCTTTTGTCTCTCTAGCTCCGGGTTGTGACTTCGCGGGTTTACCCTCTTTCTCTCCTGAGCCTGGGGTATTTTGGTTGAAACCTCTCCTCATTTTTCTTCTTGCCCATTGCTATCTTCCAGTGAGCTTTTTCCAGTTTTGAAATACCCAAAGAGGTTGGTGTACTGTGGAGCTTGTCACCTCACATAAAGGGCTGTTTCAACTCTTCAATGACAACTTCTTACCTTCTCATTTCAAGTTTACCCATTCAGAAATGTGGGATGCTTCACCGCATTCTTGAAAAAAAAAACTTTTTGTCTGCTCTACAACGCTTACTCTGGGTTTGTTTGCCCGGATTCTTACTACCTTGTCAACTTCTCCTTCACAAAAGGGGGATGCTTCACTGCCTTGCTAAACGTTTTTTATTGTTTATTTATTTTTTTGTCGTCCTCAAACCTTGTTTACCTACGGCTAGCGTATTCCTGTAGACTTCGTTCTTCAAAACCTTGGGATGCTCCACCGCATCACTCCGACTGTTGTCCGTGCCCTACGTTCTCCGTTCGTGTTTCAAGGAAATTGTCCGTGCTTTACTAGGCCATCACGGATGTTGTCCGTGCCCTACCCGACACTAGGATTCTTTTTAGCGGTACTAGGGTGGCTAGAAGGGGAGGTGTGAATACCGGCGGCGCAAGCGTGACCCCTCAGCGCACCGATGCCGCAGGGCGGCGCTGTTGACCGAGGCGCGGGAAATCATAGGCAGCGGTACAAGCTAAATTTTTGAAAAAGGTATACAAAAATGCGAGATAAAGAACATGTGTAGTATACCTGATTAAATCAAGCAGGCTAGGTGACTATTTGTCGCCACCCCGTTTCAAAGGGGATGCCAATAAATCATCATCATCATCATCATCGGGAAGGCACGCATCCGAAATGAGCGCATCGCCAGCCTCGGGTATCGCGCGTTGTCTGCGAGCGTCATGGAATATACGTCTTTATCCATGAAATCAACGTTTTATCAGCCCACATCACTACTCCTGTGAGATTTTACGGGCCCAGTTCGCATTGCGTCGATAGATTCAAACGCGTTTTTTTTTTTGTCCTCCGGATCAGGATCATAGGGGCTGGGGGCTCTGGAATAATTTCGACCACTTCGGGTTCTTTAACGCGCACTCACACCTTACGGCACACAGGTGCCTTGCATTTCGACTCCCTCAAAATGCGACCGTCGTCGTCGAGGTCAGCAGTAATCACCCTATGCGTGCTGTACGTACGACCTGTAAACTGCAGTCATTACCAGATTACTTCTCGACGTACAAACCACTTTGTGCCAGCGCTTGAAGACGTGTAGCATGTCCTTTCGACGCTAAAATAAGCAATTTACTATGATTTCAGACAGCAACAGATCTGGTCATAAAATAGTTTATTTAAGTGAGGAAAACAACTATGGTAAAATTTGATCTACAACACGGAATATTTCGGTGCTTTTAGTTTATTCTCAGTGCCCTGCTGAATGACACCTTTAAGCAAAAATGAATCCTTGTTACGCAATAAAAAACGTACAACTGATGCTGTCAGGGCAGCAGAATGCTCTAGGCAACCAATTTTTGGCACATCACCAATTGATCAGCTGCATAAACTTTGCCAAGCTTTGGCATGCAATTAAACGAGTGAGTTTGTTTTCAATAAGGGCATTAATTGACCAGCTTGTAGAATGGTTCTGATAGACTGGTAGATATAAAGCCCCCCCCCCCCCCCCCCCCGCAGGGGCGTCTGCGTCAGCAGGCGTTTGGTGTGTTGCGACACCACGGACCCGAGCACACGAGGGCTGGACCCTCCCGCGTCTCACCGTGCGCGGCTTAGCCGTGTCCGGGGAAAGGGGGATCCTGGGGGTTGAGCCAACGCTGAGTGTTTGGACCTTTAAGGCCCCTCGGCGGAGGCAACACACCCCTTTGGCCTCGGCTTCACGTAGACGGCACCCCCGGACTGACCCACCCGGGGGAAATCGGTAGTTGCCTTTTCCTGTCTCTCTCTCCCTCCAACCTTCGTCTTTCTCCCCCACTTTCCATCTCTCCTGTCTTCTCTTCGCTTCGTTTTACTTCCAATTTTCCAGGCAGCAAGGGTTAACCTGGTGTAATCTATCCAACCTTGGGTCTATTATATTAGGTTATAGTGGCTATGTACAGCTGGCGTCTGCGTCTCCTTCGGGTCTCGTAGCGTCCCCTTGTTGGGCTCGGTGGTGGGTGGCTGGCATAGCCTCCGAAAATAACTAATTATCTATGGATGTTTTGTCCTTCCCTCGTCTGTCTGATCGCCCTCTTAGCAAAAGAGGGCGCACCGAAGAAACTCTGAACTTTTTTGGCCAACGCAAAGACACCTTCCCACGATTTCACGTGATTCACAGTGAAAACCCCGAAAAGACCACAAGAATGATTTCTCCCTTCATTGTTGCCAAATGCATAACTGATGCACTAGGGCCCGGCTACAAGGTAACGAAAATGGCCAGCGGCGACCTCCTCCTTGAGGTTCGCGACCCGCACCAGCACGGAAATCTCTGCAATCTAGTAACACTCGGTAATGTAAAAATCACGGTGACTCCGCACCGATCTATGAACACATGCAAAGGAGTAGTGTCTGACGGAGACCTCCTGAACTTGACCGAAGAGCTCCTCGAGGGCTGGAAAGAACAAAACGTGACACAAGTACAGCGAATAAAGATTAAACGAGACAACATTGAAATTCCCACGAAGCATCTAATCCTTACATTTGGCTCCAGTACTCTCCCAGATACCCTTGAAACAGGATACACGAAAATCCGAGTAAGACCATATATTCCGAACCCACGCAGATGTTTCAAATGCCAAAGATTTGGCCATGGCTCTCAAAACTGCCGAGGCCGATCGACATGCGCAAAATGTGCCGATCATGAACATACATCTGACAACTGTACTCGCGCCCTGCACTGTCCAAATTGCGATGGTGACCATGCAGCATATTCTCGATCCTGCCCTACGTGGAAAAAAGAAAAAGACATCATCTCACTCAAAGTAAAAGAAAACATCTCTTTCCAAGAAGCACGAAAGCGTGTTTCTTTTCTTCATTCTGCAGGGTATGCTGGTGCGGCGCGTAGGGGGGCAACGCCGCAGCAGACTCCGGCATCAGCCCGGTCCACGAAGAGTGTGGCTGCGGCCGTGCCACCAGCTCCCCAGGCGACAGCAGCCAGTGCTGCTGTGCCGTCTCTCAAGGAGGGCCCATCGACCTCTGGGTTGGTGGCCTCCAAGGCCCTGCTTTTTGAGGCAAGGCCCACCCCGAAAACACCCCGCTCGCTTGAGCGGAAGTCCAGCGGCTCCTTGGAGTCGATGGACACAACCCCAAGCCAGGCGGCGCATTCAGCGCCTCCGGAGCGACGCGATTCTCGCGACCGCTCCAAGAAAGACAAACCCCGGATTACGGGGCCTGGAAAGGCTCCGTAAGCCAACTAGACTAGTCTCTTGACACACAGCCGAAAAACACAAACAAAATGGATACACAAATATTACACTGGAACGTGAGAAGCCTAATGCACAACCTCGATGACATTAAAGAACTTTTACACAAATACAATCCAAAGGTGCTGTGTGTTCAGGAGACACATCTTAAACCCACACAAACAAACTTTCTCCAGCAATACGTTATTTTCCGGAAAGACCGGGACGAGGCTGTTACAGACTCAGGTGGTGTAGCTATAATAGCTGACAGAACTCTGTACTATGCACCGCTTATGCGTCCAAGCAACATATCGTGGTATGCTGGGTGCCGGGGCACCGAGAGATAGAAGGTAACGTGTTGGCTGACCAGCTAGCCACATCCGTCTACGCGAACGTTTCCAACTCTTCTACGACTGTCCCTGTAATGGACCTCAAGCCCACCCTAAAGAAAAAGCTGAGGGCTTATTGGCAGCGGTTGTGGGATAGAGCAACAGAAAATAAACTGCATGTTATCAAGCCGTATCTTGGCAACTGGCCGCCGGTATCAAAGAACCGCCGCACAGAAGTAACACTTTGCAGACTTAGGATAGGACACACATACAGTACACACGCTTACCTCTTGTCCGGTGGTGATTCACCCACGTGTGATAAATGTGGTGAGCCACTTACCGTGCTTCACATCCTGCTGCAATGCACTGAATTGAACGCTAATCGGAAAAAGCATTTTCCATTACCACACCGGCAGCAAATTCCACTTCATCCTCTAATGATCTTAGGTATAGAACCTCTGTTTAAATACCAATCATTGTTGGAATTCTTAAAAGATGTACACAGTTTTCATGTCCGTAGCACGGCCTCTTAACAGAGGTTTCTGCTGCGGTAGCTGCGTTAAAGAAAGCACCTGCCTCACAGCCTTTGGGCTCAAAGGCCTTAAGGAGGCATACGTGCTATTTTCATTCTCTTGCATTTTAGCCTCATGATCACTTGTCATTCGTACTGTACCCATAGACCACCCCACATATCACTATCATATTTTTATACTATATATCGTTTTACGCTACTACGATAGCGATTGATTTTAGGCCACTTTACAGCCATGTTACATCCTATCATCGCAACTAATCAATCAGCGCTTAACACAACATTATCAGTCATGGCGCTCTTTGGCCATACCTGGCCCTTGCGCCACAAAAAACCACATATCATCATCAATAGCTGACAGAGGTGTTGCATGTCGGAAATTGCAACTCCAAACCCCTCTTGAAGCAGTTGCTGTCCAAGCAGTGCTATTCAATAAACTAGTCACCATCGCGTCTATATACATCCCCCCAACTTATCAACTGTCTAGAACAACATTTCAAAGCTTTATTGATGAACTCCATCACCCTTACATAGTCGTTGGTGATCTAAACGCACACAGTACACTGTGGGGCGACTCTCGCTGTGATGCGAGAGGACGACTAATAGAAAACTTCCTACTCTCTTCAAGTGCCTGCCTGCTTAACAAAAAAGAGCCAACATTCTACAGCCCTACACATAAAACATTTTCTTCCATAGACTTAAGCATAGCGTCCAGTACAATTGTGCCATATCTGAAGTGGGATGTGATTAACAACCCTTACGGAAGTGATCACTTCCCCATCGTACTAAACCTTACAAAACAATCTGAGTGCTCTACACACGTTCCTCGATGGAAAGTCGACTCAGCTGACTGGACGCGGTTTCGTGAAAAAACACATTTGCTCTGGGACGATGTCCGTTCACTTGATATTGACGCTGCAGTAGCATACTTTACAGCGTTTATTATTGATGCTGCATCAGTATGTATACCCCAAACAAATGGGTCGCCTTCGAAACGACGCATTCCATGGTGGAATGAGGAGCGTAGGGAAGCCCGGAAAAAGCAAAACAAGGCCTGGAATCTCCTTCGTAACTCCCCGACCGCAGAAAACCTAATTAACTTCAAGGCGATTAAGTCACAAGGTAGAAGAACACGCCGCCGCGCTAAACGGGAAAGTTGGGAAAAATACATATCCAGCATCAACTCTTATACAGACGAACGCAAAGCCTGGAACAGGGTAAACAAAATAAAAGGCCGCGAAACCCATCCTCTACCTTTAGTAAACACACAAGGAGACACTCTTGAGGACCAGGCTGATTGTCTAGGAGCACATTTTGAGCATATTTCCAGTACCTCTCCTTACACACATACATTTCTAAGATATCAGCAACAAGCAGAGCGACAACCTCTGGGTCAGAAAGACACAGCCAATGAAGCATACAATTGTCCATTTAGCATGGCGGAGTTTCAGGCTTCACTGAATTGTTGTAACGCGTCTGCTCCAGGAAGTGACAGAATACTATATGAAATGATAAAACACTTACACCCTGAAACCCACAAAACACTACTGTCACTCTTTAACACCATGTTCTCTGCCGGCTACATTCCGATTGCATGGAAAGAAGCAATCGTAATTCCTATTCTCAAAGATGGCAAGGAACCTTCTTCGGCCAGTAGCTATAGGCCTATAGCTCTGACAAGTTGTATATGCAAACTCTTCGAGAAAATGATTAACCGGCGCCTCATCCATTTTCTTGAAAGCAACAAAATACTCGATCCCTTACAGTGCGGTTTCAGAGAAGGTATGTCCACAACAGACCACCTTGTTCGCCTTGAATCTTATATTAGAGATGCTTTTATACATAAGCAGTTTTGCCTCTCAGTATTTCTGGACCTAGAAAAGGCTTACGACACGACATGGCGCTACGGCATTCTCCGAGATCTCTCGGCGATGGGTGTCCGTGGCAACATGTTAAATACCATCGAAAGTTACCTATCTAATCGCACATTCCGCGTAAGAGTGGGCAACGCTTTGTCCAAGTCATTCACCCAAGAGACCGGTGTGCCACAAGGAGGCGTGCTTAGTTGCACACTATTTATAGTAAAAATGAATTCCCTGCACACAGTCATACCACGCACAATGTTTTATTCTGTTTATGTCGACGATGTGCAAATAGCCTTCCAGTCATGCAATGTTGCCATCTGCGAACGACAAGTGCAGCTTGGAATAAACAAATTGTCCAAATGGGCAGATGAAAATGGTTTCAAAGTTAATTCACAGAAGAGCACTTGCGTACTCTTCACAAACAAGAGAGGCGTAACGCCAGTCCCAACTATTGAAATCAAAGGAGATGCGCTCTCTGTGAGCAGCGAGCACAAGTTTTTGGGAATCATTTTAGATTCTAAGCTCACGTTTATTCCTCATATTAAGCGTCTGAGGACAAAGTGCCTGAGGACAATGAACCTCCTAAAGCTTCTATCGCGCACAACATGGGGCAGTGATCGAAAGTGTCTCTTAAACTTGTACAACAGTCTTGTCCTCTCGCGCCTTGATTACGGGTCTATAATTTATAATTCAGCAACGCCAAGTGCACTAAAAATCCTAGACCCCGTCCACCATCTGGGTATCCGCCTCGCGACTGGTGCTTTCAGGACAAGTCCAATCCAGAGCCTCTACGTAGAGTCGAATCAGTGGTCACTTCATCTGCAGCGGTCATACAGCAGTTTTAAATATTTTCTGAAAGTAAAGCAAATGTTGAACATCCTTCTTACTCAACAATAAATGATGTGACCGCTGCCACACTTTTCCATAACCGACCTGCAGCAAGAAAGCCATTCTCATTGCGTGTGAGGAACCTCTGTGACGAAATGGGTATTCCACTTCTTGAACAATTTCCTATGGCTCCAGCAAAATTGTTACCGCCGTGGCAGTGGCAGCTTATAGATTGTGATACATCGTTTGTAGAGGTCACTAAGCACGCACCAGAGGCACATATCAAAATGCATTTCCTTGAACTCCAGGCCAAGTACTCATGCACAGAGTTTTACACAGACGCTTCTAAATCACATGACGGGGTATCTTATGCAGCTGTAGGGCCTTCCTTCTCGGAATCTGGTGTACTGCACTCGGAAACAAGTATCTTTACGGCTGAGGCTTATGCACTATTGTCGGCTGTAAAGCACATAAGGAAATCAAAACTTCAAAAGGCAATTATATTTACGGACTCCCTAAGCGTTGTAAACGCCCTAATGTCATTCTGCAAACACAAAAATCCTATACTCTGTGAGCTGTATTCCCTTCTGTGTACAGCATATATATCTAACCAGCATGTTATTATATGCTGGGTGCCTGGCCATAGAGGCATCGAGGGCAATGTACTAGCAGACCAAATGGCCACAACAATTACATCGCAAGCTACCCCTACTGCTGCTGCTCCTGCCACAGACCTCAAGCCTTTCTTACGAAAGAAACTGCGAAGCCACTGGCAACGCTTGTGGGACGCAGAAACAAATAACAAGCTTCATGTGATTAAGCCACAAATAGGTTTCTGGCCCTCCATAACGAAAACGCGCCGAGGAGGCATCCTTGTGGCCAAACGTCAAGGCAGTGTCGTTCGGGCGTTGAAGCCAAGACACTGAACGTGTGCTGCGAGAGGGGGCAGGTGACAATGGCTCCATGGGAAATACGCTGGCGTAGCTGGGAAGTGCAGTGCACGTGATAGCTGGCGGACCAGTCTCACCGCAGTGTTGCTCGCTCGCTGCTGAGTCATCTCCACGACTTGGACTGTGGACGCCATGTAACTCAGGTGGAGTGAATGCCGACTCTTCGGTATGCACAGGCGTGGATGCAAGGTGGTCGTTGCTGAGGAATAGTGGGCTCACCAGTTGTGTAGTTGATGGTGCGGGTAGTGTGGCAGGAGGTTGTTCGTCGTCGGGGAACGAACCGGACGCGGGAGACACAGTTGTCGTGTTGCCTCCGCACAGTGGCTCCTGTGGTGTAGGTGCGGCGGAAGATTCGCGAGCAGGGGCGCAGCGTTCACCCGACGCCGATGGTGAAGAGGACGACGTAGTTTGAGCCATTCCTTCAGAAGCGTCAGCCGTTGAAGGAAACTGTGTCATGCTGCGTAAGTGATCGGGAACTGGTACGCCAAAGTGTTGAAAGAAGGCGGTCTTGAGGCCCTCGTACATGTTCTGGTCTGATGACAGAAGGTCAAGACGAGAAAAGACGTCGGTGGGAATTTCTCGCTTGAGGAGTAGGTACCGCCAGAGCTGTGACGACACGCCATTTACGTATAGCTGTGCGTCTACCTGCGCGAACCACACGATAGGGCTGTGCGGACGGTAGGGCCACAGTTGCAAACGCCAAGGGTCGTCGAGCGTCAGTGGGCGCCACTCTTCTTCCAGCTGGTCCATGGCCGCGGGCAGGGCTCGGTAGCAGGCGATGCTGAATCGGTCCTTGTTGATACTCTGAGGATCACGTCCGGGTCACCAATGTAAGAAACCGAGGGGTCGCCGCGGAGCGCCCGACCAAGAGGACCAGCTCAGCAGACCTTTAGAACGGACTGGCGCGTGCCGTGCTTGCGCCGCTAGCACGCGCTGCCCAACTTTATTCTCCTCGCCATCCGCGGCCGGCCCCAAAGCGCCGGCCGCGAACGCCGACCTTGGCGTCCCCGCATAGCAGCGTCGGTGAGCGCTACAATGTCTTGTTCTGCCGACTGCGTATAGGGCACACATTTGGTACCCATAATTACCTACTCACTGGCAACGAACCTCCACTATGTGGAAGATGTGGTGAAATTCTCACTGTCCTCCACGTACTCGTCGAGTGTAAGAAAGCAGAAAACGAACGGAAAAAGCACTTTGCACAAGCCTTTCGTTACCATATCCCACTACATCCAACATTGTTTCTGGGCTCAGAACCATTCTTTAATGTGAAAACAGTTCTCAACTACCTAAATGATGTAGTGCTACATGTTATTAGCCCAGCAATTTCGTAGCGCACCCTCTCACGAGAGGGTGATCCTGCGATAGTTGTTTTTGTAGAGCACACGCCTCAGTACCCTTGCGTTTAAGGGCCTCGTGAGGCGGTAGTGCTAGTTCCGCACTCGTAAATTTGATTATGATGGCGCTAAACTTATCTTTTATAGTCACAGCACACCTCACTGTCATGTTCATTATTTTAATACCTATGTATTTTACGCACTTTTACAGCGACTGACTTTTAGGCCCTTTTACAGCCATGTAACATCTACCTATTGGAATCCATCTGCCCATTGCATTGACATAACATCGTCACATCACCACTTGCATGGCGCTCTTTGGCCATATCTGGCCCTTGCGCCACTAAACACAACACATCATCATCATCATAAAAGGCCCCCAAGGTCCTTTCTGTTTGTTCTTTAGATTCCACAAAGGTTTCGTTGTGAAGCTGCCCAGCCAAGTAGATGCTACAGCTGGGCCGCGATTTTGTAGCGATGTCTTATGACTTATTTTGGAATAGTGTTATCATCCACCGCTCACGGCCGGCTGATCCCGTTGATAACGCGAGCGGACCGTCGCTCTGACCACTGACAAAGGGCGATAAGCGCGAAAAGGCATTATTACTTTAAAGTCATCGCTACAAAATAGCGGCCCTGGCAAGTCCTTCTCCAATGAAAAACACTGCCATTTTGGTTAACACAACAGGCGCAGCATTTCGTTCAATGCAAACTCTGCAGTCCAGTAACGAGCAATGTTTTGTTTAAACTTTTGCAGTGACCACAGTTCCAAAGGTCGCTTAAGCTCGATAATGAACAATTCTTCTGCGACTGGACTGGGCATTCCATCCCGCTGTATATTTACAGCCTCCACGTCTGCCGGTGGGCATGTCTTGTCAATAGACAAGCGCCGCTTCTCTTGTAAGATAATAATAATAATAATACTTTATTCGTACTCAGAGAGTCGAATATGTAGTCCAGGCATACAGGGTCATAGTAGGCGGAACTGCCTATACCGGAGTGGTTTGCGTGCCGAACCTGGGACCCGTGGAGCGTGTGAGACATCTCTTCTTTTTCTTTCTTTCGTCAGAGTCCTTCTAATGTAGTTTGGCAAGTTCGGAAGTACTGTGGGCACGGCATCTTCTGAGAGGGCAGGAATGTGACATGGTATCAAGACTGCAGTTCCATTAATAAAGTCACGAACGATAGACCTAAGGAAACAGAAAAAAAAAGAAGAAGAAAAGGCGGTGGTGATCAGATTGAGCTAGCGTGAAAGGCCTCGTGAATAATAGTAGGATGGCAATTGGCAATGCCACGACGACGCTGTGCAACACGCTATGTATCGCGAGAAACACCACAAAACAGGCGACGAGACCAAAACTGACGGCGAAGGCACCGAGGCGAGGCGAGGCCGGCAGGCCGGCGCGGCTATGCTTCCCGCGCCGCGAGCGGTAGCGCCATATTTCCCCTGGTGGCATCGGTGCGCAAGGGGGTCACGCGCGCCTGCAGGAAAGCGCCGCCGGTATTCACACCTCCCCTTCTAGCCACCCTAGCGGTACTCTCAATAGTAAGATGGCGTTCTAAAGATGGCTGCCCCCATAGAAACAAAGGGTTTAGTAAACAACGTTAAGATGCAAATTTTTGAGTGTTTATTAATGACTATATGTAAAATATTGGTCTCAAATTAATCCAGGGGGTTTATTCTTTCTGGTAACACAAAGATTTTTCGTTTGTATAGCTGTTTAAAAGCGGATGGAAAGAGATTCAAATGCTCTACTCAACGAGGTCCCAAAGGGGCCGTGGTTGGCTGAGTTGACTTTAGAAGTGAAAATATGCAAATTTATGAGGTCAGAGTTAAAACTATTGCTCAGTTGAGGTGGCCCAATCTAATAGGAGTCTATACTATATATGATTAAAGCATATTTCAAAAATTTTCGATGATGTAAATGGATTTAGTTAGGTTCCCTTCTGACTATAGAAGCACTGACGCATGGCTTCAACACGTGGCGTCAGAAAAAAGTGTGCTAATTACTTAAATACACAATGAATCTTAAACAAATTAGTCTCCCCGTGTTCCTTAGATGTTCACTGATCTTCACTGATAGTTTTTAGAACTAAAAGTTGTCGCAGTTTCACCTGAAAGGCGAAGCATCAATTGCGATAGCAAACGTGTAGAGAGCTATACGGAGTAATGATATTAGCTTTATCAGCCGTATAAACTTGGAGATGCAGCAGCATCGGCAACACGCAGAACTGTTGTCGACGCCATCGGCGTTTTGCCCGCGTTCGCTCAAAATGCGTGCGGCGTTGGTGACTGTTGCCGGAGCCTCTGATATAAATAGGCACTTCGTGCCGCAGCTAAACGTCGCCTCCATTCCCTCCCCCTCCCCCACGGCATCTCGCGCGTCGTAAGAAGGCACGTTTGCTCTACATATATGGTGATTGTAAAGGAGAAAAGAGACGCCTATTTCTGCAGCCCTTAAGCGAGCACGGCGCAGAACGCGCGTTTGTTCTCCGCCGTGCGTTCACTCCCCGTGAAAGACGCGCCCCTCGCGCCCTTTCACTCGCACATACAGCGTTCGGCGCGCGGCGACGATTTCTTCTCCAAATGACGTCATACGGAACCTCACGGCGACGCCGACGGCAGAAATCTGCTTTTGAGTGTCCATATAATTGCTATCGCAATAATAAAGAACGTAAACTCACGTTTTTTGGCTGAAAAAGCAGGAGCTCTGTGCAGCTGGATCCGCTCCCTGGCCCCCTGGTGGCAGCCCACGTTAAGGCCAAGATATAGTCCGGCGTAACGCGCGCGCGCGGCCACGCGCGTCGCGGTTAAGCAACGCCGCTGAAAAGTGCACCATCTACAGTCTGGCGTCACGGCGTAGCCGGCGTGCCCCGCTGCGCCGGGCGCGCTCGGCGCCGCCGGCGCGGAGATAGAACATGTTCTATTTCACGCGGCTGCCGCTAGACCAGAATGCACTGCGCGCTGTAGGGGCAGCGGGCAGAAAGGCAAAATGGCGGCTTGTGGCGCTCGCAGTGAAAGTGCGGCTGTGGTTTTCACAACAACGTCCGTGGACGATGACAGCGCAAGTGAGGATGCACTTATTGAACGCCTGCTGTGAAACGAATGGACTACCGCGACACTGAGCGGAAGAACAACGGATGGGAAGCTATACGAAAGCAGTGCGGTCTCGCCACAGGTAAGCTGCATTTCACATTCATATTTAGTTATAGCGGACAGTTGTCGCAGTGTAGCTTGTCCAATTCTTGTCGCCCTTTTTTCTGCGTTAGTTGACCAGTGCCTGAAAATATGGAAGAGGCTGCGAGACCGCTTCAACCGAGAAAGTTAATCGAGCAGACGAAGAGGAGCGGGTCCGGGTATGTAGCCAAGCGCACGTGGGAGTTCCTCTCCGCAATGGAATTTTACAAGGACTGCGGGCGTATGAGACCGTGAGTACTTTAGTGAATACTTTGGGAGTACTTTTGCCACATTTCTCGGTCGCTGCGCGAATGTTACTTACGATCAAGAACCCATTGCCCTTTCGCAGCCTTTTAGCTAGAGGTCGAAGTTTTCGGTGCTTATTTCTGAGAAAATTACGCGGATTTTTTTTTTCACTTACAAAAATTTGCCGTTTACCGGCTGAAATTTTATCCCAATTACCCGATATTTGTAGTTTATTTTTCGTCTTGTGAATGATAGAGCATTTTAAAGCGACCCTCGATTTCGTCCTTCAATTTCTTTTTTTCTAATTTTTTTTTTTGGGGGGGGAGGCGCGTTGCTGTTTTTGCGATACGGAACACAGGGAACCCTATTTATATAATTTACATCTGCGAATTCTGGCCTACAGCTTTGAAGAAGATGGCTGATTTTGTCGTCAACGACACTACTGAAACGCGACGGCTATCTCTACGTGTCTCGACACAATCAGTACACGGCTGAGGTAATGAGCAGTGACAGGATTTTTGTTTTATTGCTTGCGCTAGAACGCGTCATATTCTGACAACCGTTAAACAGTTGCATTGCTTCATCTAGAGGTCGTGTCGCGCAGTAAGCTTTAATTTTATTGTGTCAGAATAACGCCTTTATAACAATGAAATTATCAAGAACTGTATTGATAGGTGACTTTTAGACATTCAGATGTTTTTTATGCTGCTTACGTGCCGATAACATTGGAATTCGAGTTGTCTGCTTTTGTGAAAGCACACTCTTGGCAAGAGTGCTCGCAAATATTTCTAAAGCTTTCTGAATATTTTGAGCTGCTCCTATGACACGATAGTCTATTGACATGCCATTCATGGCAACCACCCATACCAGCACAAAGCATTTGTATGAGTCAAAAGACTATCATATTGCAGTCCCTTGAAGTGTCTGTGACGCGCCAGTTTTACCTGCCCTCAAATGAAGGGTGGGGGAGATATTAAACCTGCGCTGTGGCTCAGAGTAAATGGTTGAAATGCTGACCAGACCACGACATTCAACAATGTTTCTACCTTTCTGTCCCGAATTTTCCTTATTTAGAACCGTATCGAACGTGCGTGCTTCACAAGAAGGAGCAACCAGCCAGGACAGCACGGCGGAGGAGCTGCTGAATACCATGTGCGGCACCGCCAGTGTGTCTCCGTTGCCCTCTGAGGACAGCTTCGACCAGGAGCAAGCAGGCCAAGCGGACCAGTACAGTGTTGAACTGGTTTCTCTACAGGCTGATCGACGCACTTGTGTTGGGACAGTGCCTTCAAGTGTTCAGAAAAAGCGCAAAAAGAATGATGATTTTGACCAGCAGCCACCTAAAGGAAAAAATGACAGAAAATGAGGCATTTGGCCTTTCTATCGGTTTGACATTGGACAGGCTGGCCAAGCAAGTAGCAGCTAAGTGCAAAGCACGGTTAATGGAGGTAATTGCAGAGTTTGACATTTTATCTCTTTAAAGAATATGCAGCAGCTACCTTCATTGATCCTGTTAACTCATGTTAAAAGACGGGACAGCAGTACGTAGTTTTTTTTTGTCTTATACAATGAGTCTGCAGAAGCACTGTACCATAATTTTTATCCCGTTGCATTTATCAAGAAGCGCGACAGTGCTGTTGTTTACCAAGAGCGTAGTTGCAGCTGTATTGACGTTTGCATTTCTACCCTAAATTAAGCAAGTGTTCATGTGCCTTCAGATTTCATTCAAACCAATTTTTTATAGTAGCATACTTGATTACTTTCCCATTTTTCATGAAACGTAGCCATGCTGCTTTCATCCCATCAATCTATATGTTGTTTTCTTTGATATCAGCCTGAATGAGATTACTTTTTTTTAAAGTTCACTTGCAGTATCTGTGCATGTACTGTGCAGCTTAAGCTAGAGGGTGAAAGTACCTTTGTATACTCACATGTGCTAGTAAAGCAAAGTGCAATCCATACTTTCCTTACACTTGGTTGCAACAGCGTGTTGCATTTCAAAGGAATATATTTGTTTGGCTCGGAAGTACCAGAGCCATTGTAGGCAGGTCTTTTCTACATTTCCTTTGTAAATTTGTGTTCTGAACTAGCGTGAGTGAGATCACACTACGTATTCGTGTGTGCAGACAGCTTGTGTTCTTACTATACGATAAGGCTGCATCATCATGTTGGATTTAAAAGTGTGTACTATGTGCCTTGAAGTGATATATCTGTGATAGCAATTTTTAAACATATTTTTACTCATGTGTACCTGCTAGGGTAATTCACAATACATTTTGACGCTCATATGTGCAGGTGTAGCTATTTTCCTTGCACTTGGCTGCAGCCGCATGCGGTATTTTAAATAGTACAATGCTCATTGTGTCTTGAAGTGACAAATATATTCTAGTAACGTCTTTTTACACATGCTTTGTACGGAACTAACGCAATTCAGATCACTTTTATATATTCGCAAGTGTACTTTGCTTGCATTTTCATATGCAAGGCTGCATGTTGTAACGAGTGCAATACATATATGTGTCTGTGTTTTCAAGTGACAAAGCTATTCTAGTCAGGGTTTTAATACATTTCCTTTTTACATGTTTTGTACTGAACGAACACGATAAGATTATTTTTACATACTCTCGTGTGCAGTTTGCTCGTATTGTCCTGTATAAGGCTGCAGTGTCATGTTGGATCTAAATAAGGGCAATATGTTTAGAATGACAAAAAGTATAGCTAGTCATCAGAGATTCATTGCAGCAAAAGATGAGGCGGGGCAGACACAGGCACAAGAG
This sequence comes from Dermacentor silvarum, assembly GCF_013339745.2. Taxonomy (NCBI): domain Eukaryota; kingdom Metazoa; phylum Arthropoda; class Arachnida; order Ixodida; family Ixodidae; genus Dermacentor; species Dermacentor silvarum. Next base: position 46,050 of record NW_023606465.1, read on the forward strand.
AAGAGAAAACGACTAAACGTCGTACATGTCTTTACACCGCGTTTGATCTGTCATTTTCTCTTGTGTCTGTGTCTGCACGCCCAACCTTTTTCTTCGATGAGGGCAGTATATTGCTCTTTTGGCCTTGGAATGAGGAGCCTATCCTAGTCAGGTTATTTTGTCGATTTGTTTTGAAAAGTGTGGTGCAGCATGAGCCCAATTTAGATTGTTTGCACTCGCAGTTTCTATTTTATCACCCCCCGCAGGGGCGTCTGCGTGAGCAGGCGTTTGGTGTGCTGCGACACCACGGACCCGAGCACAAGAGGGTTGGACCCTCCCGCGTGTCGCCGTGCGCGGCTTAGCCGTGTCTGGGGAAAGGGGGATCCTGGAGGTTGAGCCGATGCCGGGTGTTTGGACCTTTAAGGCCCCCCGGCAGAGGCAACACACCTCTTCGGCCTCTGCTTCACATAGACGGCACCTCCAGACTGACCCACCTGGAGGAAATCGGCAGTCGCCTTTTCCTGTCCCCCTCTTCAATCTTTTGTCTTTCTCTCTCACTTTTCCATCTGTCCTGTCTTCTAGTCACTTCTTCTCACTTCCGAATTTCTGGGCGGCAAGGGTTAACCTGGTGTAGCTATCCAACCTTGGGTATTTTATATTAGGTTATAGCGGCGATGCATGGCTGGCGTCTGCAAGCATTCCATCCTTGTAGCGTCCCCTTGTTGGGCTCGGTGGTGGGTGGCTACCATCGCCGCCGAATTTAGCAATTTCATATGGCAAATCCTTTTCCCCCACTTCCTGATCGCTCCCTGAAAAGGGGTCGCACCGATGACACTTTCAACTTTTTCATGAAACCCAAAGAAATATTTCCCAAGTACCATGTCATTCATAGCCAACACGAAACGAAGACAGTCTGTACTATATCTCCATTTGTCGTAGCAAAATGCCTGACAGAAGCAATCGGCCCAGGTTACAAGGTAACTAAGATGGGAAGCGGAGACCTGCTTCTGGAAGTGCGTGATAAACCCCAGTATAACAAATTGTCTAAACTTGTTGCATTTGGTGACATCCCCGTCTCAGTGGGCCCTCACAGGTCAATGAACACTGTACGTGGTGTCATCTCGGATGACGACCTTCTAGAACTCAGCGAAAGCGAGCTGTTGGATGGATGGCAAGACCAAAACGTAGTAAAGGTTCAAAGAATTAAGTTAAGGCGTGACGACAAGGAAATTCCCACAAAGCATGTAATTATCACGTTTGGAACAAGTGACCTTCCAGATTCAATCGAGACGGGATATTATAAGCTCCGTGTACGACCGTACATACCCAATCCGCGCCGATGCTTCAAGTGTCAGCGTTTTGGGCATGGGTCTCAGAGCTGCCGAGGGCGCGCTACTTGTGCAAAATGTGCTTCTAAAGAACACGCCTCAGATAACTGCACTTCCACAACCCATTGTGCCAACTGTGACGGAGACCACCCCGCCTATTCGCGATCGTGCCCGTCATGGAAGAAAGAAAAAGAAATATTACAGCTCAAAGTCAAGCTAAACATTTCCTTTCCAGAGGCGCGCAAGCGTTTTTCTGCCCACAACCAGTCCAGTCCTTCCTACACCGATGTGGCGCGCCGGGGGGCAGCGTCACATCCTGCGGCGGCTGCCCGAGTCACACAGAGTGTGACAGCGGTGACACCATCAGCCCCCCTGGCAGGAGCAGCCAGTGCTGTTCCGCCCCCTACATCGCAGGGCCAGCAGTCCTCCGGGCCTGCCGGTCCCAGGGCCACTGCTCGTGCAGACCGGCCCCAAAAACCCCCTAGTGTGCCCGCGGAGCGGGCAGCAGCCAGCGCCTCTGACGAGGCAATGGATGCAATCATCACTACTCCGGCGTCCCAGGCGCCGAAGGAACGGCGTAGCTCCATGGAGCGCGTCGGGAGAAAAGAAAAATCCCGTATTACGGGGCCTGGAAAGGTCTCGTGAACTAACTTCTATCTTTCTGTACACACATCACTAACTTCTTTTCCATTATGGATACCCAAGTATTACAATGGAACGTGAGAGGACTTCTACGTAATCTTGACGATGTTAAAGAACTCCTCCGCAAATTCAGTCCAAAGGTGATGTGTGTACAAGAAACACACCTAAAATTAACACAGACGAACTTTTTAAGGCAATATGTCACTTTCCGCAAAGACCGCGACGACGCTCTCGCCTCGTCAGGGGGTGTGGCCGTAATGGTCGATAAGGGCGTTGCATGTCAGCAATTAACCCTCCGAACGTCCCTTGAAGCAGTTGCTGTCCGAGCATTGTTGTTTGGTAAACTAGTCACAATTAGCTCCATCTACATTCCCCCTTCCCATCAGCTTTCCAGAACAGAATTTCAGAGCTTCATCGATGAACTTCCTCCGCCATACATAGTCGCTGGTGACCTTAACGCTCATAGCCCCCTGTGGGGCGACTCTCGTTGCGATGCGCGAGGGCGCCTTATAGAAAATTTTCTGTTTTCTTCAGGTGAATGTGTATTGAACAAGAAAGAACCTACGTACTACAGTATTACACATAACACATACTCGTCCATAGACTTAAGCATAGTGTCGAGCACTCTAATGCCATACCTGGAGTGGTCCGTCTTCAAGAACCCCTATGGAAGCGACCACTTCCCAATTATGTTGAACTCAACGAAACGAGATGGATGCTTGTCACCACCTCCTCGATGGAACATGGACTCGGCGAACTGGGAATTGTTCCGAGAGCTAACACACTTAGGCCGTGATGACATTGTTGCTCTTAACGTGGACGACGCCGTAGCATATCTTAACTGGTTTTATTATTGACGCTGCTACAAAATGTATTAAACAAACTAGTGGACTGGCTCAGAAGCGCCGCATTCCTTGGTGGAACGAAGAATGTCGTAAAGCCCGCAAAAATCAAAACAAAGCTTGGGGATTGCTTCGCGATTCTCCTACTGCCGAAAATCTTATTAATTTCAAACAGGTTAAATCGCAAGGCAGAAGGACACGTCGACGTGCAAAGAGAGAGAGTTGGGAAAGGTACATTTCTGGAATAAATTCCTACACAGACGAGGCAAAAGTATGGAACAGGGTGAATAAATTAAAGGGCCGTGAGACGAACCCGCTGCCCTTAGTGAGTACCCAAGGAGATGGCCTGGAGAATCAGGCAAACTGTCTGGGCGAACACTTTGAATATGTCTCCAGTGCATCTCATTATACACAAACATTCCTGAGGTTCAAAGAACGCGCAGAGCGACAGCCCCTCGATCGGAAATGTGCCCGAAATGAACATTACAACTGCCCGTTCAGTTTAGCTGAACTTAAAGCTTCTCTTGCTTGTTGCAACGGTTCGGCACCAGGTGCTGACCGTATCATGTATGAAATGATCAAGCACCTACACCCTGAAACACAAAAGACACTTCTCTCTCTTTTTAATGTCATGTGGGCTGCTGGTTCCATTCCATCTTCTTGGAAAGAGGCTATAGTAATCCCCATACTTAAACAGGGCAAGGACCCGTCCTTACCTAGTAGCTACAGACCCATTGCTTTGACAAGCTGTCTGTGCAAGCTCTTCGAAAAGATGATTAACCGGCGCCTAATCTGTGTCCTAGAAAGCAACGGAATACTAGATCCTTACCAATGTGGCTTCCGGGAAGGTAGGTCGACTACAGACCACCTTGTCCGCATCGAGGCAATCATAAGGGATGCCTTTATACACAAACAGTTTTTTCTCTCCGTATTTGTTGATTTAGAGAAGGCATATGACACCACATGGCGCTTCGGTATTATCCGATACCTTTCCGCTATGGGTGTCCGCGGCAACATGTTGAGTACTCTGCAAAGCTACCTTTCTAACCGTACCTTTCGTGTAAGGGTGGGCCAGGCCTTGTCTAGGTCTTTCACCCAGGAAACTGGTGTCCCGCAGGGCGCTGTACTTAGCTGTACACTGTTTATTGTGAAAATGAATTCTCTACGCGCGGCTATTCCACGAACGATGTTCTACTCTGTATATGTAGATGATGTCCAGATTGGTTTTAAATCGTGCAACTTTGCTGTCTGCGAACGACATGTCCAGCATGGCTTAAATAAAGTGGCTAAATGGGCTGATGAAAACGGTTTTAGGTTGAGCCCACAGAAAAGCACATGCGTCCTTTTCACTAATAAGAGAGGAATAGTACCAGACCCTGCTATTGAGCTGTCTGGTACCACATTACCTGTAAGCAAAGAGCACAAGTTTCTAGGCATCATATTGGACTCAAAACTCACATTCGTTCCGCACATCAAATATTTGAAGGCTAAGTGCCTGAAAACAATGAACTTATTGAAGCTGCTGTCGCGTACAACATGGGGCAGTGACAGGAAATGCATTTTGAACTTGTACAGGTGCCTTGTCGGCTCACGACTTGACTACGGGGCGATAGTTTACCAGTCTGCTGCACCCAGCGCTTTAAAAATGTTGGATCCTGTTCACCATTTAGGAATCCGCCTCGCGACTGGGGCCTTCAGGACAAGCCCCGTACAAAGCCTTTATGTGGAAGCGAACGTGTGGTCGCTCCACCTTCAGAGGACTTATGCCAGCTTTACATATTTCCTTAAAATAAATTCAAACCGTACACATCCTACCTATTTTACCATAAACGATACCACATCTGCCACACTATTTAATAATCGACCAACAGCGAAGCAGCCCTTCTCGCTACGCGTGAGAAAGCTCAGTGAAGAAATGGGTGCTGCACTACTTGAACATTGCCTAATGCCTCCAGCGAAGCTGCTACCGCCTTGGCAGTGGCAGCTGGTTGAATGTGACACATCATTTATTGAAGTCACAAAACACGCGCCAGATGCACACATTCAAATGCACTTTTTAGAACTAAAGTCAAAATACTCTTGCCCTGAATTTTACACAGACGCATCAAAGTCACATGCTGGCGTTTCCTATGCGGCAGTCGGTCCGTCCTTCTTGGAATCCGATGTACTTTATCCCCACACAAGCATCTTTACGGCAGAGGCCTATGCAGTACTATCGGCGGTGAAACACATTGATAGATTGAAACTCCAAAAGGCTGTAATATTTACCGACTCTTTAAGCGTTGTTAAAGCGTTAATGATGCCGCAAAAACATAAACACCCTGTAATTATGAACCTCTACTCACTGATCTGCTCTGTTTATGCATCTAAACAACAAATCATAATATGCTGGGTGCCTGGGCATAGAGACATCGAGGGTAATGTTCTTGCCGATCAAATGGCCACATCAATAACATCGCACGCTATTAATCCTACCGCTGCTGTCCCTGTAACAGATTTGAAACCTTTCTTGCGGAAGAAACTGCGAAGCTACTGGCAACGTTTGTGGGATGCGCAAACAAATAATAAGCTTCACTTGATTAAGCCACAGTTAGGTTTCTGGCCCTCTGCATCAAAAACACGGCGAACTGATGTCCTATTCTGTCGCCTCAGAATAGGACACACATATGGTACCCACAATTTTCTATTGAATGGTAATGATCCTCCAACCTGTGGTAGATGTGGCGAGAGGCTCACCGTTCTTCACGTCCTCCTGGAATGTAGGGAAGCCGAGAGAGAGAGGAAGAAACATTTTCCTCTGGCATACCGCTGTTCTATCCCTCTTCATCCTGCTATGTTTCTTGGCAAAGAACCGCTTTTCACTACCAAAGCAGTCCTCGCTTTTTTGAATGATGTTGTCTTGCATGTTATCAGCCCAAGAAATACGTAATGCATCCTCTCTCAAGAGGATGCCACTGTGATAATAGTTCAGTTTAGCCTCTGAAATATCTTAGTATATCATCAATCTTTTACAATGCATCCCTCGTATCCATAGCACACTTCATTAGTCATTGCCATATTCTTAGTAACTATAGATTTTACGCATTTTACAGCGACTATTTTAGGCCTCTTTACAGCCATGCCACATCTGTTTTATCCACACCTTCTAATTCACCATTCATGTACCACTGACACGTCATTATCATCGCCTTGGCGCTCTTTGGCCGCATCTGGCCCTCGCGCCAAAAAACTCCAACAATCATTATTTTATCACCCATTGCTTTACGATTACCTACCTGTCTGAAAACTTGCTACGAGTATTTCGTTAATGCTATACATGGAAACTAAGCCTTGTCATGTGCTGTGCACACCACCAGTCATTCCACTGTTGTAATGCCTAAAAATCAATAAAGATGAAGCCTACAGTATTCGAAGTTTATTTATTTTAAAGATACTGTATATGTTTGAGCAAGTAAACCAAGCAGCTCGGGTTACTAGATACATATCTTTACACAGCAGCAATGTACACTAAAACATAAAAGAACACAAGATCGGCCAGAATATAAAAGTGATTTAGCAGCGCTAAAGCAATAAAAGTAAACATCACGAAAGCACACAATACAGATACAAATTAACGTTGTCACAAACTATTATTGCAACTGTTGACAGCCTCGTGCATGATTTATACCAAATGGAGGCAAAACAACAATAGCACAGGTGCAGAAAACATCCAGGAGTCACTCAGTTCCGCCTAATCACTTTAACCTGCCATGGCACAGAGCCTGCTGCAGACAAGAAGTAATTTGAAATGTCATCTCTGAGTGACATGGCTGTAGGAGAGGATCGATTACTGCTAGACACTGCAGTCGCTCCAACCGGTGTGATGGCATGCCTCCAATACCCATCCTGTATTTCCTCGCCACACACTGTGTCACGATAGCCTGCAGGACAGTACGCCGAATCTACCATCAAGAAGTTGTGCAAGCACACTGCTGCCTTCACCATGTCAGTGAGGAGTTCAGGCTGTCCCGTGACAGTGCCTAGAAAAGCCCTCCACCGCGACACAAGGATTCCAAATGCGTTCTCCACGCACCTTCTCGCCCTTGATAGACGATAATTAAAAATTCTTTTCCTTTCGTCCAACTGCCTTCCTGGGTACGGACGCATTAGATATGTGCGCAACGGAAATGTTGCGTCACCTACCATAAAAACTGGCCACCCATTGACTGCTGTAGGGAGCTCCAAACTTCCATGCTCAAAAACTTCTCTAATAGAGCTGTCATTAAAGAAAGCACCATCTGAAGTCCTTCCTTGGGCCCCGACTTCGACAAGAGTAAACCGGTAGTCTGCATCAGCCACGGCAAGCAGAACAATGGAGTAGAAGCCTTTATAGTTGAAATAATCTGACCCGCTGTTATCAGGGCACTGAATTGCAAAGTGCTGCCATCTATGCTTCCGACTACATTTGGAAAATTCCACTTTTAGCTATATGCCCGGCAAATTTTGACCCATATAGCAGCTGCTGGGGGCTTCAGGACGAGCGGCGATAGGCAGTCCCATATCGCCGGTAGCGTTTCTTTTAAAATTCCAGCAACCGTTGTAGCGTGCATACAGTAGCTCATTGCGATGTCTTGCATTGAGGCACCTGTTGCCAGAAACCTGGAAAATCACCAATAGTAAAATAAGTTCACAAAATATGTGATGAAAACTTTCTCGAATGTTTAGTTACAATAATCACTTCAACGCCTTATGCATTAACATTTATAAAACTTCAATAAAAGGGAACAGTGCGCAATAAAAAAAGATTACAGATAGGAATTGCTATGCTGAGGTGGCGTCAGAGCAATGAACTCACCTTAAAGTCACTGCCAGCCTTTCCGCAGGGCGTATCGGTCTCCTGTGGTTAGGCGCATGCAGTATTCTCTCGTACACTAAGCTCAACAGGTGATCGAACTTCGCTTTGGTCATTCTGCGAAAGCAAGTGTTTTGTGTGAGTTACATTTATCGCCCCCAATCTTCCACTGCGGGGTATAATGGTAGCTGTAATAGAGGGCTCCGCATTAATTTCGAGCATATGCATTACAGCGCATGCATTAAAACGCAATTCAGGTGGGCGTTTTTTTTTATTTCGCCACCACCGAAATGCAGCCCCCACGACCGGGAGCAGAACGCATCGGAGCCATCTGCAAACCTGCCGACACGATTTTTTTTAGCGTTTCCCGCGTTATAACAATGACACTTTTCAACACACATGCAGGTCACAATGAAAGGCCCATCGCGGATAATGCAGAGACAGGTGTTAAACAAACAGTATTATCCCTTACCTGAAATACTTAAAGTGGTACTCAGGGTCCACTTGGCGGAGCTCCTGCACCAGCTGGTGGTAGTCGCCGAGTTGAGGGCGCTTGTCAAAAAGCTCTCGTATGTACATGGTCCGCTTCCGTTTTTTGCGTAGCCGACGCACTAGCAATATGAGTGCGATATTCTGGCTGTGAGGGCGAGTTAACGTCATGCCGTAAATGCAGTCAAACAGCGCACAGAGCGAGAAAAAGCGCGCGCAAACTCGGACGGCGCGGGCACATTCTGTCACAAAGCGAGAATGCGCATGCGCCATGGAAACAGCTGATCGCGCGGCCGTGATGTAGCGCTCCCAGACACAGAGATGGCGCTAGCAGCGCGCGTTGCGCGCGCTGAACTGTAGAGGAGGCAAATTTTGCACAGGCTGGCGTGGCTGGCGTAGCGTATCCGACTTCGCCTGCCGCGGCCTGGCGCGCCGAAAACGCCGGACTATATCTTGGCCTTAAGGTTTAACCTTACCGCCGTGTCGTGGGCCTTCTGGACGGCCTGTACTTGATCTAAAAGCACTCCACTGTGAAGCACTCGCCGCCACCAGTCTCTTTCCTTGTCGCTCTCTGTGAAAGCCACAGGACATTGCCAAAGCATATGATCCAGAGTAATGATGCAGTTACACTTATCGCAATTGATTGGTACCTCTCTTTCTGGATATAGCTTGTTAATAAAGTTTGGACTAGGATAAGTTCTTGTCTGTAACAATCTGAGTCACCGCTTGAGCTCTATTGAGCTTAGCGTGTGGCACTGGAAATTCCCTTCTGTTCATGTAGGAATGCTTCGTGACTTCATTATATGTATGTAATCGGTCCCTGTTGTTATTAGCCTATTATTAGGGTCCTGGTCGCGTAGTGCACGGATAGTAAGTCCTCGTGCAGCTGCGTTAGCCATCTCGTTCAAATTCCTCCGAGATGGATCGACAGACCCCATGTGTGCAGGAAACTAGCGGATTTCGATCCCTTGGCTGTCCATCTCACCGATCAGCTGGGCAGCCCTTTGGGTTACAAAGCCTTTGGTAAAATGTCTAATAGCCATCTTAGAGTCACTGTAAGTTCGTGTTCACTTATTATTCCTTAAAGCCAATGCTATCGCTACTTGTTCTACCACTGTAGCTTCTTTAGTCATGATAGTAATAGCATCCCGAGTGAGTCCATCTATCTGCATCTACTACTACTGCCGTAAAGGCTTTCTTTCCTCTGACCCATGCAGCATCCACAAAACCGCATGTTCTCTGTCCTGTTCTATCTCCTGCAGGAGAGCTTTGGCCCTTGCCTTTCTTCTTTCCAGGTTGTGCACCGCGTGCATATTTCTGGGAAAAGGAGTCATCTTGATGATCTCTCTTATGCTATATTTTAGTTCTACTGTGTCTTCCAAATTTTTGGATTCGCTTGGGTACCACCTTACCTCTTCGAGTATTGCTCTACCTGACCTTGTTTCGGAAAGCCTCTCTCTGTGGGCAATTTGCTGAGCTTCAATTATTTCGGCTATTGTGTTGTGGAGCCCTAGTTTCATTAATTTATCATCCGGTGTGCTAACCGGCAATCCCACTGTTGCTTTGACAAGCCTTTTAATTAATCTGTTCAACTTCTTCAGCTTTGTGTGTGTCCATCTAAGCATCCCTGCTACATATGAGAAGTGACACAAGGCGAAAGCGTGGACCAGTCTCATGGCGCTCTCCTCTCCCAACCCTCTGTGTCTGTTAGTGATTCTCCTTAGCAGTCTTATTAGCCCCCGCAGGGGCGTCTGCGTAAGCAGGCGTTTGGTGAGTTGCGCCACCACGTACCCGAGCACATGGGGGTTGGACCCTCCTGCGTGTAGCCGTGCGCGGCTTAGCCGTGTCTGGGGAAAGGGGGATCCTGGAGGTTGAGCCGATGCCGGGTGTTTGGACCTTTAAGGCCCCCCGGCAGAGGCAACACACCTCTTCGGCCTCTGCTTCACATAGACGGCACCTCCAGACTGACCCACCTGGAGGAAATCGGCAGTCGCCCTTTCCTGTCCCCCTCTTCAATCTTTTGTCTTTCTCGCTTTTCTATCTTTCCTGTCTTCTAGTCACTTCTTCTCACTTCTGAATTTCTGGGCGGCAAGGGTTAACCTAGTGTACTTATCCAACCTTGGGTATTTCATATTAGGTTATAGCGGCGATGCATGGCTGGCGTCTGCAAGTATTCCAACCTTGTAGCGTCCCCTTGTTGGGCTCGGTGGTGGGTGGCTACCATCGCCGCCGAATTTTGCAATTTTATATGGCTAACGCTTTTCCCTCACTACCTGATCGCTCCCTGAAAAGGGGGCGCACCGATGAAATTTTCAATCTTTTTTTGCAACCTAAAGAAATATTTCCCAAGTACCATGTAATACATAGTCAACACGATACTAAGACAGTCCGAATGATTTCACCCTTTGTTGTAGCAAAATCTCTCAAGGAAGCAATCGGCCCAGGCTATAAGGTAACAAAGATGGGAAGTGGCGACCTTCTTCTTGAAGTCCGCGACAAACTACAGTACGATAAACTTTCTAAACTTGTGGCATTTGGAGACATTCCTGTTTCAGTGGGTCCACACAGGTCGATGAACACAGTGCGCGGTGTCGTCTCGGAAGATGACCTCCTTGAACTGAGTGAAAGTGAATTACTTGAAGGATGGCAAGACCAGAACGTAGTCAAGGTGCAGAGGATAACACTAAGGCGAGATGATAAGCAAATACCTACCAAGCATATTATCATTACTTTCGGAACTAGCGACCTACCAGAATCAATTGAAACTGGCTACTGCAAGCTACGTGTCAGACCATACATCCCGAATCCCCGCCGATGCTTCAAGTGTCAGCGTTTTGGGCATGGGTCGCAAAACTGCCGAGGGCGCGCTACTTGTGCTAAGTGTAGTTCAAATGAACACGCTTCTGACATTTGCACTTCAGCAACCCGTTGTGCCAACTGTGAAGGAGATCATCCCGCCTACTCGCGATCGTGCCCCTCGTGGAAAAAAGAGAAGCAAATTATAGAACTGAAAGTTAAACTAAACCTATCTTTCCCAGAGGCACGTAAGCGTTTCCATCTCCACAATCAGTCTAGTCCTTCATACACCGATGTGGCGCGCCGGTGGGCAGCACCACATCATCCGGCGGCCGCCCAAGTCACACGGAGTGTGACGGCGGTCACGTCACCAGCCCCCCCGGCTGGAGCAGCCAGCGCTGTTCCGCCCCCTGCCAAGGAGGGCCAGCAGACCCGCGGGCTTGCTGGACCCAGGGCCACTGCCCGTGCAGTAAGGCCCGAAATCCCCGCGAATGTCCCCGCTGAGCGGGCACTATCCACCGCCTCAGACGAGGTGATGGACACAAGCAAACCACCGGCGTCTCAGACGCCCAAAGAACGGCGCAGCTCCCTCGAGCGCGTCGGGAAGAAAGGCAAAACCCCCATCACGGGGCCTGGAAAGGTCCCGTGAAGTAACTTCTATTTCTCTTTGCACACATCACTAACTTCTCTTCCAATATGGATACCCAAGTGTTACAGTGGAACGTGAGAGGACTTCTACGTAATCTTGATGATGTAAAAGAACTCCTCCGCAAATTCAATCCAAAGGTGATGTGTGTACAAGAAACACACTTAAAATTAACACAGAAAAACTTTCTAAGGCAATATGTCACTTTCCGCAAAGACCGCGACGACGCTCTCGCCTCATCGGGGGGTGTAGCCGTAATGGTCAGTAGGGCGTTGCATGTCAGCAATTAAGCCTCCGAACGTCCCTTGAGGCAGTTGCTGTCCGAGCATTGTTGTTTGGTAAGCTAGTCACCATTAGCTCTGTCTACATCCCACCTTCCTATCAGCTTTCCAAAACGCAGTTTCAGAGCTTCATCGATGAACTTCCTCCACCATACATAGTCGTAGGTGATCTTAATGCCCATAGCCCCCTGTGGGGCGACTCTCGTTGCGATGCGCGAGGGCGCCTTATAGAAAATTTTCTGTTTTCTTCAGGTGAATGTTTATTGAACAAGAAAGAACCTACATACTACAGCATTACACACAACACATACTCGTCCATAGACTTAAGCATAGTGTCGAGCACACTAATGCCTTACCTGGAGTGGTCCGTCGTTAAGAACCCCTATGGAAGCGACCACTTCCCAATTATGTTAAACTCAACGAAACAAGATGGATGCTTGCCACGATCACCTCGATGGAGCGTAGACTCGGCCAACTGGGAACTGTTCCGAGAGCTGACACACCTAGGCCGTCATGACATTGTTGCTCTTAACGTAGACGACGCCGTAACATATCTAACAGGTTTTATTATTGATGCTGCTACGAAATGTATTACACAAACTAACGGACTGACTAAGAAACGCCGCATTCCTTGGTGGAACGAAGAATGTCGTAAAGCGCGCAAAAATCAAAACAAAGCATGGGGATTACTTCGCGATTCTCCTACTGCCGAAAACCTTATTAATTTTAAACAGGTTAAATCGCAAGGCAGAAGGACACGTAGACGTGCAAAGAGAGAGAGTTGGGAGAGGTACATTTCTGGTATAAACTCTTACACAGATGAGGCAAAGGTATGGAATAGGGTTAATAAATTAACGGGCCGTGAGACGAACCCGCCGCCCTTAGTGAATATCCAAGGAGACTGCCTGGAGGATCAGGCAGATTGTCTGGGCGAATACTTTGAATATGTCTCCAGTGCATCTCATTACACACAAACATTCCTTAGGTTCAAAGAGCGTGCAGAGCGACAGCCCGTTAATCGGAAATGTGCTCGAAATGAAGATTACAACCGCCCGTTTAGTTTAGCTGAATTTAAAACTGCTCTCGCTTGTTGCAACACCTCAGCACCAGGTGCTGACCGTATCATGTATGAAATGATCAAGCACCTACACCCTGAAACACAAGAGACCCTCCTCTCTCTTTTTAATGTCATGTGGGCCGCTGGTTACATTCCATCTTCTTGGAAAGAAGCTATAGTAATCCCCGTACTTAAACAGGGCAAGGACCCGTCCTTGCCCAGTAGCTACAGACCCATTGCTTTGACAAGCTGTCTGTGCAAGCTCTTTGAAAAGATGATTAACCGGCGTCTAATTTTTGTCCTAGAAAGCAACGGCATACTAGATCCTTACCAATGCGGCTTCCGAGAAGGTAGGTCGACTACAGACCACCTTGTCCGCATGGAGACAATCATAAGGGATGCCTTTATACACAAACAGTTTTTTCTCTCCGTATTTCTTGACTTAGAGAAAGCGTATGACACCACATGGCGCTTTGGTATTATCCGAGACCTTTCCGCTATGGGTATCCGCGGCAACATGTTGAGTACTATCCAAAGTTACCTTTCTAACCGTACCTTTCGTGTAAGGGTGGGCCAAGCCTTGTCTAGGTCTTTCACCCAGGAAACTGGTGTCCCGCAAGGCGGTGTGCTTAGCTGTACACTGTTTATTGTGAAAATGAATTCTCTACGCACGGCTATTCCACGGACGATGTTCTACTCTGTATATGTAGATGATGTCCAGATTGGTTTTAAATCGTGCAACTTTGCTGTCTGCGAACGACATGTCCAGCATGGCTTAAATAAAGTGGCTAAATGGGCTGATGAAAACGGTTTTAGGTTGAGCCCACAGAAAAGCACATGCGTCCTTTTCACTAATAAGAGAGGAATAGTACCAGACCCTGCTATTGAGCTGTCTGGTACCACATTACCTGTAAGCAAAGAGCACAAGTTTCTAGGCATCATATTGGACTCAAAACTCACATTCGTTCCGCACATCAAATATTTGAAGGCTAAGTGCCTGAAAACAATGAACTTACTGAAGCTGCTGTCGCGTACGACATGGGGCAGTGACAGGAAATGCA
>NW_023606466.1:0-19181 GCF_013339745.2 Dermacentor silvarum
TTGGCCACTATAACTAACGTATAGACGCGTGTAAGGGCCACACTTTTCTGTCGCGATTTTGACGAGCCTTTCATGGGACCGGGCCATTTGACCTCATATTTCCAACTACGCGTATGAAATCCGCCGTAAACCTCCGCGATCGCCTCCTCTCGACATCCAGTAGCGACGCGCGAAAGTACGCTGCGCGCGACAACTCGCTGTTGAGCCCGATCAGAAACAGCGCACGGAACGCAATTGCTTCTCGGCTGGATGTCTTTTTTTTTTAATATTGGCTATCAAGTTATGGGTGCGGCCCTTACACGGGTGCGATCCTTACACGGATTTACACAGTAAGAAGCTTCCTTCGTGTAATTGTCTTCTACTTCGCTATCACTAATACTGCTTCGCCTTCCTGGCCAAACTGCACTTTTTTATTTTTGTAGTACTTTGAGTCCGAGTATAAGTAGCTGCTGCGCATGATTTCTAGACTTCTATTTATTCTAATTTCAAGTCTATCCGGCTTGGCATCATTTCGGTTACTGAGTGGATTCTATATGCAAGGTGTTTCAACGAACACTTTAAATAATTTTTAGAGGCTGCATGTGGCAGATAGCACAATTCTAGTGCATGAGCTCGTCTACTCGAAGAGGTGCGAATTACTTGCACAAAAATTCAAATGCATGATCGACTAATTAACAAAATTAACCAATTGAATTTTTAGCTATTTACCTTATGACCCATGTTGCAATTTACAAATTCTAGCCGTGGAATGCGGATCCACTTTGAACTAAATCTCAGGCTGACACCAGTGTCGAGATATTAATTCTCTAACCTTGCGGAGAAATACATTGGCGTGCCAATCACTTTCTCAACAAAACTTCGTTTTATGCATCAACGCACAAAAGTATGAAAAGAACAAATTATGTGATTTTACGTGCCAAAACCACGATCTGACTATGGGGGCACGCCGTAGTGGAGGACTCTAGAATAATTTAGACCACCTGGGGTTTTTTTAACGTGCACCTAAATCTAAGTCTACGGGTGTTCTAGCATTTCGCCCCATCCAAATGCAGGCGCCGTGGCCGTGATTTGATCCCGCGACCTCATGCTTAGCAGTCCAACACCATAGCGACTAAACAACCACGGCGGGTAAGCGCAAAAGTAACTGGAACGCCAATGCGTTTCTCCGCAATGTTCGGGAATTAATATCTCGAAACTGGTGTCATCCTGAGAATTAGTTCCTAGTCCATCCGCCTTGCGAATTCTACGGCTAGAATTTGTAAATTGCAGCACGGGTCATAAGTTAATATGTTAAAAACCTAATTGGTGATCTTTTTAATTAGTCGATTATGCATTTCAATTTTTTGTGCAAGTAATGTCCACCTCTTCGAATAGACCAGCTCATGAACAAGAATTGTGCTATCTGCCACAGGCAACCTTTAAAAATTTTTTAAAGTGTTTGCTGAAACACCCCGTATTTATGGCCTCTGCATGCAAGAGGCGATGTTTCCATCATTAATGCGTAAATATTGTAAATAATTAGAGGAGCTTTTTTTTTCTTTTATTTTGTCGCCAGTCGTTAGCATTGCCTACTGGAAGGAGAATCAATATTGAGACACATATCACTCACGTGCTTTTCACACGCCGTTGATAGAAGACACTGCCGAAGGGGTCACTGAAGTCTGCATGTTTTTTTTTTTTTTCAGGGCCAAAAAAGCACGCAATGTAATTTGAAGTGAAGTGAACATTCATCAACACATTCATTCTCTAGGTATAGGCTATCTATTTAGTTGGCTACCTCCTTCCCTTTAAAAAATATGATAAACTTTGTCCTTTGTATATATTTAAATATATTGTGTCTGTGCGTGGTGTTTTCAGCGGAAATTAAAAAAAATGTAAGTGAGGAAACACGGATGAGGTAGCCGCCGCTGGTGCTTCTAATGCGCTTGTCCTTCTATTGTCAAGATTTGCCGAAATAAAGCGAAAGTATAAATTAAAAGCCGTGCACGTACGCGCCAACCATGGTGCCGTAAGCTTTTAGCCACAACAAAAGTGAAAATGTGGAGGCAACGCCCGAGAATCCTCAAATTATGTGGGTAACAGAACTCCGGTAATGACACCCTCCCCCCGTAGTCGGCGCCTATGCAAGGTGTAATGAGCATGGTAGGATGTATACGCGTCATTTGTATCTCTCGTAAAGTTTTGGCCACAGTTTCATCAGGTTCACCGAATCTTTGTCCACGACAGCCACCGAAACAGCGGCTTGCTTCGCCGCACCGCTGTCAAGCGGCGCCATCGTAAACAGAGGCAGCGGAGGTATTGGGTGACGTAAGCAATGGAAGCGTCACCACGTGATCAAACTTGGCGGCGCCCAAGGCGCCCGTGGGAGCACCCCTTAGCACTTCTTAGTTGCTTAGAATGGACGCATTCTGTATGGCATTCCTAATCAGCGATCTCTTCGGGAGAGACAGCAAGCGTTTAGATGGCGAGAAACTGGCGAGGATGACAGCAACTTTGCTCAACATGCTCTCTCTCTCGGTCTATTTTAGGTAGCATATGCATGAACGTACGCTATAGGCCACATTTCACAAAGGAAACAAACTACCGTAGTCCTACTATGTGATCATGCATGCCATTTGCGAGTAGGCGTTAAAACACGTGGTAGGTTCTAGTGTGGGTTCTCTGTGCAGGCGTTACGGATGCGGCAGCAACGAGCGGCTGCCGTATGTCCATACAGACGAAAACAAACGCAGTAGACTCCCGTTATGAAGAACAAGAAGAGACCGTAAAAGTCAGCGACGACAGGCTTTGCGCCCCAACTAGGGGCGCTGTAACGTAAAGCTATTCAAAACTTTTCTATTCCATTTCTGCAATCAACCCTACACGATTGGTCAAGCATTTTTCTGTCCTTCCCGCTTCGCTGGTCTGTCACAACACGTCAGTAAACCCGCGAAAACTCCTCATCTGATATGACATGTACGCACTGATTATGCATGATTAGACCGAACAAAAGAAAATAATTATTTCCGATTGCATGCCTTTTTCATAATCAGCCCTCCGCTATTGGTGAAAAGATTTCGGGCGGCGCGTACTTCGTATGCTTGTCACACGACATCACAAAACCGCGAGAACTCACCACGTCAAGTGACGGGTACGCATTAAAGATGCTTTAATATGCCGAACAAAACCGATTTTTTTTTTATTGTCGGAACAGCCGGAGACTGGCGCGTTCCAAAATGATTAGAAGATGGCTGCCGGCCAATCGCTCTGGTATACTGGCTACACTCGGAGCTACGGTGAAAAATGGATTTATTTGCGTATCATTATAATTTTTTTTCGTGGCAGCGTAAGGTTATCGAGCCCTATCGGTACGTATACGACATCGCTTTGCCGGCTCTTCTTCGCTGGGGATGCGTTTTCGTGGTATTCTGACCCTCCCATTGCACACCACCGCGATGTTCTACCAGCCACCGTAAGCTAAGCAAAGAGAAGTGGGCCAATCGTTGACGCCAGTCCTACCCTCCTCTTACACCTTCTGTGGTTGCTTAGTGGCTGTGGTGTTGGCCTGGTAAGCAAGAGGTCGCGGGATCAAATCCCGGCAACGGCGGCCGCATTTCGATGGGGGCGAAATGCAGAGAACACCCGTGTACTTAGATTTAGGTGCACGTTTAAGAACCGCAGGTGGTCCAAACTATTCCCGAATCCCCAACTACGGCGTGCCTCATAATCTGGTCGTGGTTTTGGCACGTAAAACCCCATAATCTAATTTTTTTACCCTCCTCATCCGGTATCTACTTTCACTAGGCTAGGCCGGCTCCACCGAAGCCCTCTCAACTTTTGCGTGCTCCTCGCCTATTGTCAGCCATGTATATAAGAAAACCCTGTCAAGGTAGACATTGCTATTCGCTTTGAAAGCAAACACAAGGGACCTCATATAAATGAGGAGAGCGTTTCATAAACATGCTCAAACAATGCTGCGGGGCACCACCCGATGCTTGCGTCGTCGGTTACGTAAATTTGATGTCAGAAAATTCGAATAAAGACAGATTGGAATAGCTTTACGTTATAGGGCCCTAGGAGACACTACCAAGTGAAGTACATCAGCAGTGCATCGCCTACTGCTTCGCTTGCGAAGTCACCACCTAAGACAACTGCTGCGCAAAAAGGCGCAGGAAGGCAATGACATCGCCGTGCGAATCTCCCTTTGCTCCGGGGAGAGACACGCCAGCGTGAAGCAGAATGCTTTGGCGCCACAGATGTCCGTGAATTTCCAAGTGAATTTTATTGGTGGTCAGGGTGAAATGTATATGCTCACATGATGAGACGTACAACCAGTTAGTGATAAGAAATAACATTAAAAAAAGTCATCTGCATGTGGCGCTAACACGCGTGGCCCGAACCGAAAGAAAATAGCAAGAACCAAGAATCGCCCAACACGACGGCTCGAGAAATCCCAATTGCAGTCGCGTACCTTGCAAAAAATGATCTCTTACTGTGTGAGCTCTATCGATTCCGCATCCCACATTGTCTTCCCTTGCAATTCATTTCTTCAGCCCCAAGTGTCTCCCTTGGCATCTGGTTCTGATGTTTGGCGATCACCATGCAATTTTCAAGACAGGTTGCCAACCACGATCTCGACAAGGGATTCCTAAGTGCCCTCACACTGCTCTATATCAGCGTTATAGTGGTGCTCGCGAAGCCTATCATTCAAACACCTTCCTCTCTGGCCCGCGTACGTTTTGCCACACATGTAGGAAAGGAGGATCACGTACACAAGAATCTACGTCCATGGCACATATAATTTTTTTGTGAGATTCATGCGCACTCCCGAGATTCTTCACGAGTGGGCCAGCCTCACTTGCAAACTTGAGCGGCTTTTAAAAAACCACCTTCAGTCTGGCGTGTGTGCCGACGATGGGGAATATCAGGATACTAAGCGATCGCAGCCGTCCTTTGGCGCTGCTTTTTCTTGCCGTCGCGGATTACAGATATCCACTCAGTCCAAACCAGTAACTTACTCCGTGAGGATACACTCGTCTTATCACAAGTTCGTCTGAATAGAAGTGACTCAAAGAACTCAAAACCTGTTATTCTAAGTGGGCCCAAATATCCATGACACAAAAAGTATCAGAAGCAGTAATAAAGCCAGAGCAGAGACAAAAATTATTTATTGGATTTGCATGACATACAAAGTCCTTATTTATGCACTCAAGTTTTAGGGGCGAAGATCCTTAGGGTCGAGATTTGTCCGGCGTCGCGCCGTTGTAGCCACGGCCGGACTCGACTCTCCTCCGCGCTCCCTTACGGCCTTTGCAACGCGACGGGAGTCAATGTAATTTTTTCTGACGAGCTGCTCGATGGCTCGCCGCAAGAGGTCGCTACCACCTCACCGTGTCCGTGGGAGCGAAGGGTCGCGCGGGTAGCCAGCGTAGCGCGGGCACAGAACACCCATACGAACTTGCGCGGGCTTGGTTTTGCTGCTGCCATTTTCTTCAGTAAATGCTGTCAAGTTTGTTCTTTGTTCTATGCTGGTGTCCCGACTGGTGAGATTCTTGTGCGCACAACGTTCGTTAGAATTGTCCGCTGATGCCCACGACATGAGTGTGGTCTGCTTGGTCTGCTTTTGTGGGCGCAATTACTTCACCACTTCTGTTCTTGACGGCGGCGTCTGATGCAGCATGTCTATGTCGCCGATCCCTCGTGTGCTACCTACTGTGTGCCACGTTTTGCAGCTGAACGCGTGAGCTTTCTCCGCGGGATCGTTGCAAGCGTGAAAGCGTCGTTCCTTCCTTCTGCCTCAAACGCGATCACTGTAGCCATGGTGTACTGTTGTGTGCCATTTTGCAAATTTCAACAGAGGAAGACGCCGGGTGTTTTCTCATTTCACCAATTTCCTAGCGATGCGGAACTGTGTTCTAAGTGGCGAAAAAACATTTCCCGTGAAAATCTCGTCATCAACGACAAGTCCTAATCAACGGTAAACTGTATAGTGTGTAGCAAACACTTCAATGAGAGTGATTATGTTCCCGGATGCCGAATACGGAAGTTGCTCGTGGGAGCTGTACCGACCATCTTCGAACTCTATCCGTCCTACATAGTGCCAGCTGCAAAGAGACCGCTTAAGGACCCTGCGTGTCGTGACCCCCCAGCTCCTGGGAAATCATCAAAGCGAAAAGCAGAGTCGCTGTTGCCTGCTCATTAATATTTTGGTGCCAGGGAGGAGGTAACCGAGGAGAGACAAAGTGCTTCAACACAAACCACCAGTAACAACGCTTACCTAGCTAGTCACTATCTGGTCATGATGAAAAGGCTTCGGGCTCAAGTTGCCTACCAGCGCTCGAAGGGCGGGGGGCTACTGAGAAAGTTCTCTATAGAGAAAGAAAAGATGAAAGAGGACAACGACGACAAACACTATATTGCCGTCAAAAAGATCGTTGGCGATTCCCAGAAACGTGAGAAAAAGGCTGTTTTTCTCCGTCACCAGATACAAGTCTATGGCAGTAAACGACCTTGTTATTCAGAAGAAGTTGCCAGAGAGTGTGAGATTTGTCGCTTCCTTTCGTCAAAAGGTTATGATCACGCTCGAAAATCTGACCTCTTGAGACTGCCGGCGAAGAGTACGCTTCACCAAAATCGCATGTTTTCGGCACTTTTGGACAACATTGTGGCTTTCTTTGAAACGGCTGCGAAGCACTTTCCGCGAATAAAAGTGCATGAAGTGCTGCAACTTCTCGTTGCACTCTACCATGAACAATCCCGCATCTTGAACTGCCCAGATGTTGGCAATTGTCACGCCAGGCGCACAGCTGGTGTGATTGCTGACAAATTTGTCCGACTACTTTTAGTAAATCACACAAAGATTAACGAAAAAAATGAAAAGCCAGTTGCTTATGTGCATAAGCCACCCAGAATATATTTTAGGCTTTATTGCACATGATGTGAAGGTTGTTGGCACCAAAATGTACAAGAGTGCACTGTATTGATCAGGAAATAAATAGTTTGTACCTGTAAAATTTTTACCTTTGTTGTAGCCTCGCAGTATCTGAACCTCTCTTATAAATGTACTGAGATAATCATTTTCCCTAAGTAACGACATCTGTATTCAAATATTTGTGGATGTTGGCTTAACCTTCCCCTTTAATCTTTCGAGCGTCGTCTGCTACAGGCGTGCGGCTTCAAACAGAGGCTGTAAGCCGTTTATTCACATCGTATGAGGCTATGGTGTTGACTACTGACACTGAAAATAAAGATTAGTCTTTAAAATTCGAGATAACTTGCGTCTGACAGCCGGAATTGCACAGATGTTGCTGGTGCCGGAGCGCATCTGTGAACGCGCTTTGCGGAGGCGGCAACGGTGAGCTGACAGCGCCACCACAGAGTTGCGGCGACAGGCGGCAGCATCCATCATTGCAAAGGCCGTAAGGGAGCGCGGAGGGTGGAGTCGAGTCCGGCCGTGTTGTAGCCACGCTAGTACTCGCCGCTCCCGCTAGAGGCGCAGCTGTGCCATCTTTATCTTTCTCTCTCGTTCCCGACGCGCGCGCTCTCTCTCTCTCGTCCGTAGCAGGGGCGCTGCGGTGCACAAGAGCGTTTGTCCCCGACGCTCGCTTTCTCTCTCGTCCGTAGCACTGGTTTACCCGAATGATCCCCCGGTACTTCGCCCACTCATCATCATTCACGTCGTCGATATGCGTTGATTTTCTTGAGTAATTGTTGTTTACCGGCGCTGTGCGAAACCTGCGTGCTGTCACAAAAAGCTGACTTCCCGACAAGCTTGCTCAAATATTCTTCACTGCCCGCGCGTTCTCGAAAAAGTGCGCTAAAGTATTCATGGCATTATCAGTTGAATCATGTGTGAAGGTGCTTCTTGTGGCTCCTTGCGGCAACATTTCCTCACCTAATTACCAACTTGCAAAGGTACAGTTGTGCGCAAAAGCTTGCGGACCAAAAGTGCCACGATATTATTTTTAGGGGCGAAGCTCCTTAGGGTCGAGCCTGGTCCGCCGTCGCGCAGTCGTCGCGCCGTTGTAGCCACGCTAGTGCTCGCCGCTCCCGCTAGAGGCGCAGCTGTGCTCTCCTTCTCTCTCGTTCCCGACGCGCGCGCTCTCTCTCTCTCGTCCGTAGCTAGGGGCGCTGCGGTGCACAAGGGCGTAGGGTGCCTCGATGCCAGCGCCGCCGTTCAGGGTGGTGCCATCCTTTGACCGCACCCGCGCCGCCGCTTTCTCTCTGCGACGCCATCTTGAGTCACAGCGAGCGGTTGCGAGTGCTTGGTGCCGGTGTTTAGTTCGAGACACAGTGCGCGCGGATGCTTCGCTGACGCTTCTACTTGCTGGACAGTGTTCAGCCGCATGAATGACAAGCTTTTCAATTGCATCGAGTCCACATGACGGGCTGTTGTGTTCCCAAGTGCACCGGATCGACGCGTAAAGGGCTTCGTTGTTTACGCTTCCCCCGGGACCCAGAGCGAAGGAAGAGATGGGAAGCCCAAGTAAAGCGGTATCACTGGAAGGCAACGGATAGCTCCTACATTTGCGAGGTAAGTGTCAAGAAAGTTTAGACTATCGCATCGTGTTTTTCATTTAAATAAGAAAGTATTCTCTGATCCTCGCTCACGTACCTACGTTCGCTCACGAACTAAGCACTGCACCGATGCTGAGTAGCCTATGGTTTGCGAGCGCGCGTCGCATAGGCTTTTGCCGTTTTGATCGGCGCAGTCTATGCGAGTAGTACCCTTATTTTAAGAACTGACGAAAATGCTTCGCCGCGAAATAGCCTTACATTAGCTACAAATCGTCATGTAAACCACCTATTTTACTTTTTCACGGGAAGCACACATCGTGTGTCTCTTGTTTCTTTTTTTTCCCCTCAGTTTCTTTTTCGCTACTGGTTATTTGGGACTAAAGAACGCAGTGCTTCTTCTGGGGAGAGCGGCTGTTGTGTACGTGGCAAGCGAAGCATTGTGATTTTCTCTATTCTCAGCAGATATCTTGCGGATCTCAGGTTATTACGTTATATAGCTGATTTTTTAGACGAATATATTTGTAGCGTGGTGCTCGTAAGCCGATGGTCATTCGTGCTCATTCCCAATCGTACTGGGTACTGTGACGGTCTTTAAATGCCTGTGCACGGTATGCCCAGGTGTAGTAGAGTTAAGGGGCATCGTGGGACCAAAATGTTTCGGCGCTTTCTGGCATGGTGTCTGTTGTAGCCTGTGCATTTCTTCGAAACGTGTGAAGCGAGGTAATACAGCATTACTTCTGCGAAAATTTATTTTTAAGCACTGTAATGGGTTCTCTGCATTTACAAGGCAACTTTTCATATCAATAATCACTTTTGTTGTTTTACTTGTACTTAGAAACACTTTGAAGAGGACCAATACGAGGGAAATCGACAGGATGGGCGCCGTCTGTTAATGTCAACAGCCCTACATCATCATGGACTATATTTTCGAAGTGAAAATATTGCTAATCTGTATTTGACTGCCTTAGTTTCATTGACGGTTTTTGTACGCGATATGTATGCAGTGTTTATTTTTTCAATGTAGTTATCAGTGTTCGAATGGTTATTTATAAAATTTTCTGTACTGGCCATCGATGTGTTTGGCTGATGCGACGTATTCGATGGTAGCTGATGTATTCTGGCTGGATATCTTGATTAATATTACCCGCGGTTGCGTTTTCTTGTTTGCATTCTTGTTTTCGATTTATATTGTGTGTAATAAGGTTGATGTACTCACTTGAAACCCCCCCCCCCCATGTAATGAATAAATTAAAATTGAATTGTGTGTCGAGCCTACTGCGAATTTTTTTTATCTCGTCTTTCAACATAACCTTCAGGCGCCACACAGTACATATAATTTTTCATGTACATATCTCTTTCATGATTGATTGTACTAGACATTATAAGTAAATGTATTTTGTGCATCGTTTGGTTTCTTGTGTGTACTACGCAAGATTGACACAGACAAGTTACGTTACATTTTTCTCTACAGCACTAACTAAACCTTATTTTCACATCGCAGTTATTTTTACACTAGCTTAATCTTGTCAGCACACAGTTTTGTGGGCAAAAAAAGCAAAATTGCGCGTGATATCGTCAAATAATTGCAACGAACGCGAAGAGCACGCGCAACGCAAGGTAAGCTAACCGCCGTGCGCGAGTGGCTGGCTACGGTAAAGGAGGCGTGACGTGTAAACCAAAATACAACAGCGAAAAAGAAAAATTCCACACAGAGGGGGTCGCAAACCTTATATACCAAGCATCGAAGCGCAAAAATAAAAAATAGTGCGTATTTCAAACATACACACGGCATATTAAATGTAAATTGAATTAGGCAACTTGGGGCATCTTCCCGGCGCCATACATTTACGTCTTGGACCTTCGACGAGTTAACGGCTATTGGTTATAAAGATGTGCAGATGCGATACCGATAAAAAAATCCTCATCAAGGCAAAGCACTTGGAAGTGCGCCGCGAGTAACACTATTTATGAACGCAAGCGTAGCTGAGTCTCAGCTCGTGTGACTCAATATGGCGGCGCCAGCGGGGTTGTCTCCACCCTGGACGGCGGCGCTGGGCATCGAGGCACCCTACAAGGGCGTAGGGTGCCTCGATACCAGCACCGCCGTTCAGGGTGGAGACTAGAGCGACCTAGAATATGGGAGAGTGTCCAAAGCGCCGGCTCCGGCGAGGGCCTTTTTCTGTGAACTGCCGCGCCGCGCCGCTGCTGCTCCGGACCCGTGGGCTTTTCGCGCTCGCGAAGCGCGCGGGAAGCGAGGGTCGTCTGCTACGCGCTGTAGTTTTTTGCGTTCATTTTTCACGCAAAGCACTTAAACTCTATTTAACTTCAACAGTGTGGTGCTGCATGGAGCTTACCCATCTTTGAGCGTTTCTTTGTGCTTGGGCAGCAAGATAATGCAAAAACTAACGTATCAAACTCATCAGCGTGGCCTAGCTCCGGTGCTACAGTTCGGGAACGGTATATATCACCGTAACGGTGGGTGCGTAGAAACGCGCTAAATGAGCCCGCGCAAGGAAAGAACGTAAAAAAATAAACGTTATTCGCATGGGTACGCAGGCAATAGCACCATGCCTGCAAGAATAAGAGTAACGAAAAAAGTAAATTACTCGCGCAGTAAAGTGAAATACCTACGTGCGTGCAGTGACTGCTTCGCTCACCATTACGCGCTTTTCGTTCACGGTCAGTAGTGGTTTACAGCTATAGGCGTATGTATTTATTCGATTATTTTTTAGCCACGACAATAATTTATTATGAACAGAGCAGAGTGAGAAGGTGTAAGGGAACCAAGAGAAAGAGCAAAGACGGCCCTAAGGCCGCAATATTGTTAGCTTATTTCGCTTCAAATATTGCGTACACGAACAATTCTTGCTGTACGCTATCTCTTCAATACAAACTTCGCGCACGATGTACCTTAAGGTTCACCGTGAGCGAAGCTTTTTCCAAATTCAGACATTCGAAAGAAAAGCCATTCAATCCAGCCAATATAGCTAAACAAATATATATTTTTCTACATTGAAATGAATAGATAGCTACTACTGCCCTAGCCATTTACTAATTTGTTATGTAAAAGTTATTTCTGCAATAGCCTTGTTTTAATAATCCGTGAATCCTCTCTGAAATTACCAACATGTAACTTCTCATTATACCACAGTTATTGCGTGACGTGTGATTTTTTACGTAAACTAACAAGCATTCATGTCGCGTGACGATGTTTGTGCTTGCATTATATTGAGTGGAAAATCGTCTTGAACATTACTGTCCTTGATGCACTACAAATATCGCTATTGATTCTACATATCCCTAAAATAGTTACCTTCAACAACAGCATAAAATGAAAAGTTTATGTTCTAGTGATTTGTTGCATCTTTCATTACGTAACTACAAGTACGTAGTTATTGATAAGTAAGAATGTTTGCTGTGTATGAACCAGCGAGCATACGCAATAAATATTCCTAAAGTTATTTTCATGTTAAAATTCGCTTAGTGTTGATGCTCTTGCAACACAAGAAGGCGAAAGAAGAGTTGCACATACGTAATCCATCATGTTCGTTTTCTGACGCTTGCTCGTAATTATGAAATGAAGCATACGTATACAATGTTGCACTGTTAGCGTTTCATTTATTTTGGTTGTCTTGTTTTTTGCCACGTATATTTCTCGCGTACCTTTTACCTATACACGCCGTGGTATAACTTAGTGGCTTTGGTAGGTTGTACTGCTAAGTTCGAGGACGCGGGTTCGATTCCCGGCCACGGCAGCTTACATTTCGATGGAGGCGAAATGCATAAAGCACACGTGTACATAGATTAAGGTGCACGTTAAAGATTCCCAGGTGGTCGAAATTAACGGAGCCCTCCACCGCGACATCTCTTATAGCCATATTGTGATTTTTGGGTGTAAAACCCCAGAGAGAGAGATCACCGCCGACCCAACACCAGGTAAGTATAAATTATCATTACTATTATTACCCTTTACCTGTGCTCTCACTTCTTCATGATATATGGGTAAGTTCGACACGTTGAGATCGAGATTGGGATTCAACACGTTTTTATCGTCACACCCACAGCATCAGAGAGATTTCTGGCCGTCGTCATATAACCACACGTCAGATTGTTATCGTTAATCGCGACGTGAGTGCAAGTATGTCAAGTTACTAATGCCATGACCCATCAGTCATCTTAGTCGCACATTTGTGCCTTTCCACACTATACTTTGGTATATATACCAAGTGAACGAGCGGCGAGAGTTACGCGGTTTGTATTTATTTTTGGTACCGCGGCATCGGCGAACAGACACATTCCGCTTCCCAAGAGCCCAGTTAAGGATTTTGCCTTAATAAAGAAACAACAGAGCGCGGGATGCAGTCTTGTAAAGCAAATCGAATGCATGAAATAAAAGAAAGGAAACGATAGCAAGTAAAAGCGTTAGCATGAGCTAGCCATATCTGCTACGTTCTCTTGGTTGTTATCGCAGTCTCCAGCTTATTTTCTTCTGCAGCACGTTCACGTTGCTAATTCCACGCGTAACTAAATAAGTAATTGCGCGGAATGCGTAACTCAAGCAGCCGCGTAAGCGCGAACCAAGCGAGGTAGAAGGAAATAAACAAAATACCCATATTCACAGCAAGCAAACGCGTTCTCTGTGCGGTGAGTCACTGCGGTATTACCTTGCGGTGACGTGGTACTTAATATATCCCAAATTATCGCGATGTTGGCTAATAGCAACCGAAATATCAGGCTCGTAGCAGATGCCCGCCGCCTTGGCGCGGCTTCCGCAGCGGAGAAAGCCCACGGGTCCTAGGGTGCCTCGATGCCAGCGCCGCCGGGCATCGAGGCACCCCAACGGGTCCGGTACAGCAGCGCCGCGGCCCGGGAGTTCACACAAAAAGGTCCTCGCTCCTCCCATGCATTCGCGCGGCGCTTTGGACACTCACCCATATTCTAGGTCACTCTAGTGGAGGCAACCCCGCTGGCGCCGCCATATTGAATCACACGAGCTCAGACTCCGCTACGCCTGCGTTCATAAATAGTGTTACTCGCGACGCACTTCCAAGTGCTTTGCCTTGATGAGGATTTTTTCATCGGTATCGCATCTGAATATCTTTATAACCAATAGCCGTTCGCTCGTCGAAGGTCGAAGACGTAAATGTATGGCGCCGGGAACATGCCCCAAGTTGCCTTATTCAATCACATTTAATATGCCGGGTGTATGCTTGAAATACGCACTATTTTTTTGCGCTTCGATGCTTGGCATATAAGGTTTGCGACCCCCTGTATGTGGAAGTTTTTCTTTTTCGCTGTTGTATTTTGGTTTACACGTCACGCCTCCTTTACAGTAGCCAGCCACTCGCGCACGGCGGTTAGTTTCCTTTGCGTTGCGCGTGCTCTTCGCGTTCTTTGCAATTATTTGACGATATCTACGCGAAATTTTGCTTTTTTTGCCCACAAAACTGTGTGCTGACAGGATTAAGCTGGTGTAAAAATAACTGCGATGTGAAAATAAGGCTTAGTTAGTGCTGTAGAGAAAAATGTAACGTAACTTGTCTGTGTACTACGAAAGAAACCAAACGATGCACAAAATACATTTACTTAGTAATGTCTAGTACAGTCAATCATGAAAGAGATATGTACATGAAAAATTATTATGTAATGTGTGGCGCCTGAAGGTTATGTTGAAAGACGAGATAAAAAAAATTCGCAAGGTAGGCTCGACACACACAATTCGGGATAGGGAGAGTTTTCTTTTTAATTTATTCATTACATGGGAGGGGGGGTTCAAGTGAGTACATCAACCTTATTACACACAATATAAATCGAAAACAAGAATACAAACAAGAAAACGCAACCGCGGGTAATATTAATCAAGATATCCAGTCAGAATGCATCAGCTACCATCGAATACGTCGCATCAGCCAAACACATCGAGGGCGAGTACAGAACAATTTATAAATAACCATGAGAACACTGATAACTACATTGAAAAAATAAACAACACTGCATACATATCGCGTACAATAACAGTAAATGAAACTAATACAGTCAAATACAGACTAGCAATGTTTTTCACTTCGAAAATATAATCCATGATGATGTAGGGCTGTTGACTTTAACAGACGGCGCCCATCCTGTCGATTTCCCTCGTACTGGTCCTCTTCAAAGTGTTTCTAAGTACAAGTAAAACAACAAAAGTGATTATAGATATGAAAAGTTTCCTTATAAATACAGAGAACCCATTACAGTGCTTAAAAATAAATTTTCGCAGAAGTAATGCTGTATTACCTCGCTTCACACGTTTCGAAGAAATGCACAGGCTACAACAGACACCATGCCAGAAAGCGCCGAAACATTCTGGTCCCATGATGACCCTTAACTCTACTAGCCCGGGCATACTGTGCGCAGGCATTTAAAGACCGTCACAGTACCCACTACGATCGGGAATGAGCACGAATGACCATCGGCTTACGAGCACCACGCTACAAATATATTCGTCCAAAAAATCAGCTATATAACATAACAACCTGAGATCCGCAAGATATCTGCTGAGAAATCAGAGAAATTCACAATGCTTCGCTTGCCACGTACACAACAGCCGCTCTCCTCAGAAGAAGCACTGCGTTCTTTAGTCTCAAATAACCAGTAGCGAAAAAAGAAACTGAGAAAAAAAAAAGAGACACACGATGTGTGCTTCCCGTGAAAAAGTAAAATAGGTGGTTTACATGACGATTTGTAGCTAATGTAAGACTATTTCGCGGCGAAGCATTTTCGTCAGTCCTTAAAATAAGGGTAGTACTCGCATAGACTGCGCCGATCAAAACGGCAAAAGCCTATGCGACGCGCGCTCGCAAACCATAGGCTACCCAGACAGCATCGGTGCACTGCTTAGTTCGTGAGCGAACGTAGGTATACGTGAGCGAGGATCAGAGAATGATTTCTTATTTAAGTGAAAAACACGGTGCGATAGTCTAAACTTTCTTGACACTTACGTCGCAAATGTAGGAGCTAGCCGTTGCCTTCCAGTGATACCGCTTTACTTTGGCTTCCCACCTCTTCCTTCGCTCTGGGTCCCGGGGGAAGCGTAAACTACGAAGCCTTTTACGCGTCGATCCGGTACACAACAGCCCGTCATGTCGACTCGATGCACTTGACAAGCTTGTCATTCATGCGGCTGAACACGGTCCAGCAAGTAGAAGCGTCAGCGAAGCATCCGCGCGCACTATGTCTCGAACTAAGCACCGGCACCAAGCAATCGCAACCGCTCGCTGTGATTCAAGATGGCGTCGCAGCGAGAAAACGGCGGCGCGGGGCCGGTCAAAGGATGGCACCACCCTGAACGGCGGCGCTGGCATCGAGGCACCCTACAAGGGCGTACAAGGGCGTTCGTTCCCGACGCGCTCTCTCTCTCGTCCGTAGCTAGGGGCGCTGCGGTGCACAAGGGCATTCGTTCCCGACGCGCGCTCTCTCTCTCTCTCGTTCCCGACGCGCGCTCTCTCTCTCTCATCCGTAGCTAGGGGCGCTGTGGTGCACAAGGGCGCTCAAAAAAAAAAAACTGAAAAGAAAAACTATGAAAAGCAATATTGGTACGGAACAGCTCCGTGCGGCGTTACGTTGCGGCTTGTGTGCCCAGTCAGCGCCGGAAGAAGCCCTCCGCGCTTCCAGCTGGATATCTACAGCCAATCGACTCCCGCCCGAACCCTGTTTCCGCGTGGGTCTAGACCTTCTTGGACCATTTCATCACTCGGGCTCCGGAAATAAATGGGTCGCCGTCGCTACCGATTACGCTACGCGGTACGCAATCACATCAGCCCTCACGACAAGTTGCGCTACTGACGTCGCTGACTTTCTAATCTACGACATCATTTCAGTGCACGGTGCACCGCGCCAATTACTCACTGACCGTGGCCGTAGCTTTGTCTGGGCAGTCGTCACGGACATTCTCCGCTCCTGCTAGACAAAGCACAAATTCACCATGTCCTACCACCTACAAAACAACGGCCTCACAGAACGCCTCAACTGGACCACCACCGACATGCTTTCGAAGTATACGTTGCGGCCCACCACCACGACTGGGATCTTCATTTACCAAATGAGACGTTCGCGTATAATTCATCGCGTCACGACACCGCCGGCTACTCTGCCTTCTGTCTCCTATGTGGCCGAGAACCCGCGTTGCCCTTGGACACCTTGCTGCCATCGCCTGCACGTTCAATCACTGAATACGCCCTCGACACGATCGCACGCGCCGACCACGAGCGGCAGCTCAAGCGCACCCGTCTCGAGGTCTCACAGGAGCATCAGAGACGCCTCTATGATTGCCACCATCGCAACGTGCACTTTTCTCCGGGTTCTCTGGTGCTTATATGGTCTAGAGCACTGCACGGGCCGATTTTTGCGGCCCGGGCCCGGCCCGGGCCCTTTTTTTACATTGGGCGGCCCGCCCGAGCCCGATCAAACTTTTTATGGTGAGACCCGGGCCCGGCCCGGGCCCGGAAAGAATCTACGTTACCCGCCCGGCCCGGCCCGCCACCCCTTTACCTTAAGCCCGAGCCCGGCCCGAGCCCGGCTCGAAACCGGCCCGAACCCGGGCCGAGGCCGAAAAACACATGTTTTTCAGAGTTGAGAAGCCCGAGAATAATTCGCGGAAAGCCCGAGCCCGGCCCGGGCCCGCGTCAAAGAACCCGAGCCCGGCCCGGGCCCGGGTCAAAAAGCACACGTCGTGCCCGAGCCCGGCCCGAGCCCGTGAAAAAACTGCTCTACCCGGCCCTGCCCGTGGGCCGGGCCGGGCCCGGGCTTTCGGGTAAGCCCGTGCAGTGCTCTAATATTGTCACGGGGATTCACAAGTACACTTTAGAGACAATATATATACAGGCTGCTGCTACCAGGGAATGGCTGACAGCATCTCACGAAGCATGTCCCGTCTTCTTCCTCTTCGCGTAGCACAGCAGTCTTTTAAGGGCAGGCTCATACGCAATGCCTCGTAACATCACCCCCGGCGGACTGAGCGCCGTCACGGCGCCTGCTAAAATGAGTCAGCACTGCTGGTGTAGTAGGGTTTTAGCCGCGACACATGTACAACATCAGCAGCAGACGCAAAAGAAGAAGATGGGCGATCTCGGAGCGGAGTGATGAGGTAGTCAACATCGTTGAGCTTGCGGAGAACCTTGTAGGGTCCTGTGTAGCGAGGGAGGAGCTTCTCGCACAGGCCTTGGCGTCGAGACGGCGTCCAGAGTAGGACCAGAGATTCAGGAGGGTACTCGACTTCGCGGTGCCGGCTATCATAGCGCTCTTTTTGGGAGGCCTGCGACGCACACAGCCTAGTGTGAGCAACCTGGCGAGCCATTCTGGCTCGGGAGAGGACGTCCTGAGCATATGCGGTTGGTACGGATGGATCAGCAGGAAGGAGCGTCTCGAAGGGCAACGCAGGGTTGCTGCCGTACAGGAGAAAGAACGGCGAATAGCCGGCAGTGTCATGTCGGGACGAGTTGTAGGCAAATGTAACGTAGGGTAGGGCGGCGTCCCAATCGCGGTGATCAGTAGAGACGTACATGGACAGCATATCCGTAAGAGTTCGGTTGAGCCGCTCGGTAAGACCGTTGGTCTGTGGATGATAGGCTGTCGTAAGGCGATGTTCAGTAGAGCAGCTACGCAGAATTTCGTCAATGACCTTTGCAAGGAAACAGCGTCCACGATCCGTAAGAAGCTGACGCGGAGCTCCGTGTCGAAGAATGACGTCATTGAGCAGAAAGTCTGCAACGTCGGTAGCGCAGCTACTGGGCATGGCGCGCGTGATGGCATATCTGGTGGCGTAGTCAGTTGCGACGGCAATCCATTTGTTGCCGGATACGGACGTAGGGAAAGGTCCGAGCAAGTCAAGGCCGATGCGGAAGAAAGGCTCCGGTGGAATGTCGACAGGTTGAAGCAGGCCAGCCTGAGGAAGAGCAGGACGTTTGCGGCGTTGACAGCGTTCGCAGGCAGCAACGTATCGGCGCACTGAACGATATAAGCCAGGCCAAAAGAACCGCTGTCGCACGCGGTCATAGGTGCGTGAAACGCCCAGGTGGCCGGCAGTTGGAGCATCATGTAGATGTTGAAGAATGGCGGTGCGCAGGTGTCGGGGAATAACTAGCAAGAATTCTGGACCGTCAGGTTTCATGTTGCGACGGTAAAGGACGTCATCGCGTAGGACATACTGGCGTAGAGCAGGGTCGGAACGCGCAGAAGAGAGTCGCTGAATGGTGAGCTTTAGGGCTGCATCCCGACGCTGTTCGTTGCCGATGTCGCGTAGATCAGAGATGGCCAGCACACAGGAATCATGCTCATGGTCAGCGAGGCTAGCAGGGTCCACAGGATAGCGCGAAAGACAATCGGCATCGTGATGCAGCCTACCCGATTTATAAAGTACCTCAAAGGTATATTCCTGTAGCCTCAGAGCCCAGCGACCAAGGCGACCAGTTGGGTCCTTGAGCGAGGACAGCCAACAAAGAGCGTGGTGGTCGGTAAGAACCGAGAATGCGCGGCCGTACAAATACGGGCGAAATTTTGCGACAGCCCAAACCAATGCAAGGCATTCGCGCTCTGTGATAGAATAGTTCCGTTCTGATGTGGAGAGCAGGCGGCTGGCGTATGCAAAAACGCGTGTGGGCCATGAGTGTGGTGCATGACGCGACCGCGACGGCGCCGATTCCATTTGC
>NW_023606467.1:0-60001 GCF_013339745.2 Dermacentor silvarum
ATGCTGGCGGATTCCGCGCAAAGATTGACACCAACGAGCCCGGAACCGCCCCTGGAGCCAGTGCCGACGCGGTCTACAATGCCAACCCTCTCCCCGCTGGCCCGCAGTACCGCATCATTGGTGGCTCCTCTCCCTACTCCTCTCGCTACACGAGCGCCTCCTCTTCTGGCCCTTGGTCTGGATAGTCAAGAGTGTGACGTAGGGAGCCGTCTGCTGAATAATTGTTCCGGCCTCTGACGCCGTTCCTTTGTCAAAGGAACAGGCGTGCCAGCTGCTCTCAGAGGTTGAATGTTTCTTGTGTACAGTGTAGTTATGACTGTTTGCTGCCCGGGGAAATAACCCGAAATGCAAATAAAAGCCTGCTTCAGGGATTGTCAAACGCTCGTTCTGGTTTTTTTTTGTGTGTGAAAAATGGGGCATGTGACGCGGAACTCAGAAGCGTGGAGCAGCTTGTGACTATCAATAAACCAAAAACGTCGCAAGACATCCGCAGCTTCTTGTGATTATGTTTATAATCTCACGTTATAGTGACGGTGAAAAACGCAGTACTAAAACTGTGAATCACAAAACTAACGTATTCGTGGGTAAACATGTGCCCAGAAACACAGAAAGTACTACACAATTCGCTTTGCGTATAAAATCAGATTAAACAAGGTTCTGTGACAACAGAGAAGTGATAGAACCATCGATAACATTCGAGAAACTTAATATACATGCAGGCCTTTTTTACGCCGAGCAATAATTTGTAAAATTTTAGTCGGTGAAAAAGCGGTCACCGGATAAATATATTTAAGTACAAGTTGCCTCGCTGCTTCACAAGGACACGCAATTCGCATGGCCAGCTGTATTCGAAATTCAGCCAACTAAAATTTCTGCTCACCTCTATTTTAATATTGCGCACTTTTCGTCATGAGCCTAAAACTGAGTTTCACATTGATGTCAGTGGCACGCACAGCGGTACTGTGCCCTTAAAGCTGCATGGCGGCTGTCAGAAAGTTATCGCCTCCAGAATCCCTTCCGTTACTGATGCTGAATAGAACCATACGGTCACCGAACTGGATCGCCTCGCGGTGGCATTCTCCACCCACAAACGCTGACCTTCCTTTTAGGCCGGCACTTCAGGGTAGTGACTGACGACCACTCTCTTAGTAGCATACTTGCACACGTTACAGAAAGAAAGTGACTTGATGCATACAATTGCTTCATATAAAATGTAATTCATTTCGAAGAACAATTAATACCTCACGAGAGTAAATTAGCAATTGTGGAAACGAAAGCGATTACTTTGTCATTAGTTTCAGTAAACCGTTCTTTACCATTGCACAAAAACATTAAATGCCACAAGCTGGCCTGTCTCATTCAGTGCATCTCGTGCAGCCTTTCATACGTTGTTTATATTCGCCATAAAAATTCTTTTTCAATTACATTTTTTTTCAGATTTCAGCGATAATGTCTATGCTCCCAAAAAACATACAGTTCTACGATAAAATGCTTCTTTGCTGCAAAGCACGCCAAACGGCGCGGGGCGAGTTAGGAACCCCAGCTTTAGTCTGAGAGTTAGTCACAAGGAAAAAAGTGACGAAAAACGTGCAAGTTGTTTTAAAATTTTTAGTTCTTTCAAAAAGTGATCCGAAAAACAACTCATGTTTTATTCATGTACGCCTATATGTTGGAATTCGTCACGTTTAGACGCAGATTGACTTGTGTTTGAGTAACATGTTTTCATATTCTGTGCCCTTGAGCGTGAAAACAAACGCGAGCAAAGGCCAGCTTGTCTCTGAATCACGTCCATTCATGACTTAACGAATCTGTGAAGAAATCACGACTAGAACGGACGAAGTGTGCTGGCGCGAGCTCACGAATGCGACGGAGGTCGAGGCATAGCCGGGGAAACTAGCGGTCAATACTTGGGAACAATCTATTGACAATAGAAAATGAAACTCTAAACTAACTGAACATAAGCGCTCTGACGCGGTGCCGCTAGTGCAGCAGAGGAACGCGAACACAAGTTGTAAAATCATCAACGTCATCATCAGCCTATATTTCTGTCCACTGCATGACGAACGCCTCTCCGTGCGATCTCGAATTACACCTGTTTTGCGCTAGCTGATTTCAACATGGGTCTGCAAATTTCCTAACTTCATCGCTCCATTTAGTTTTATGCTGTCGTCCACTGCGCTTCCCTACTCTTGGTATCCATTCTGTAGCTCTTGTGGCCCACCGGTTATCTATTCTTCGCATTACATGGCCTGCCCAGCTCCATTGCTTTCTCTTTATGTTAAGTAGAATATCCGCTATCCCCATTTGCTCTATGATCCACACAGCTGTCTTCCATTCTTTTAAAGTTAGGCCTAACAATTTTCGTTTGATCGCTTTTTGTGCGGTCCTTAACATGTGGAATACGATGCCTAATATCGGCCGCGAGATCGGGCTATAGGTGGCAGCACCGTCACCGCGTTAGCGTGGATGGGTGGTCGGTTGGTCGGTAGTGCGCATTGCAATGTACACGGCAGCTCTTCGCTGTGGGCGATTCGGGCCGATTGTTTGGTTATGAGACCAACTGACTGCAGTGGTGGGTTAATATATTGCTCTCTAGTGCCACATTTTTGCGCAAAACGCACAGAACTGTGAACTATATGTTAACGGAGCGCAAAGCGTAATTTCTCTTCCTGTGCCTTTATGGTACATTTTGTTCGTGTTCGCGTTGCGTTCAGCCTACACTCTAAGAAGTATGCCAGGGAAAATGGGAGTAACTGGACAGTTAGTCCAAAAAGGGCACTTTCGTCCCTCAAGGGACTAACTGCAGGAGTGTGCGTGGCGTGTGAAAATTTCAGAGGGTAAGTGTATGATCCCTGGTCCGAAAGAGAGCAACGTTCAGGACGAACGGCAGCAGTTAGTCCCCATGCATTCCGCTGTTTCTGTCCGTGATGCGGCGAAAGAGGTATTGTCTATAAATTGTGAATGTTCGGGAACAGTCGATTGAACTTTTCAAAGCAGAAGCAAACAAGAGGCAAAGCAGAACTTTGCCTCTTCGTGACAAAATTGCGTGAAATTTAAACGCTGGAATGTGAAGAGCCATAGAATTGGTGTGCGTGCACACCATAAGTGAAAGATACACATTAAGCGTGCAAGTCATAGATGGATTGCCAGATTTTCTTGGCAAATCGTACCTAAGGAGTTCCTTTCGTTCCAAGGAGATTAAAAACTTAACTGAAGCGATGTGTAGCTGAAGAGGGGCACGCTAAGTAATGGAGAAGTTGGCCTTCTCTGTCGTCTTGCGCGCCCCGTTTGAGGTCGCTACACGAACATCACGTAACGTCACAGTTTAAATCATCCTGAGAATAATCGGGCAGCTTTCTTTATGTAGTCGCTAATAGTTGTAAGTATGCGCAACGTTACACTCTCCCTGCTTAACATACACCAAATGCCGAGTCTCGTCTGTATTGCCGCACCTGCGTTAAGTGGTTAACCTCGTCTCGCTAACCCGTCTTGACAATCGAGCTGCGATGGTGAATCAATAACGAAAAAATAAAAGCTGCCACGGTGAAGTGTTTAGAGGACATGCCTTGTGAGCGGGAGCACGTGAGTTCGAATCCTACTTGCGGGTGCGTTTTTTTCAGCTCAGTCATTTTTTATCATCGTATAAATGGCTAATTTCGTTAATTCCATCTTCGAGGAGCATCGGAAACAATGACCGTTACTCCCTTGAGAAGCATCGTCCTCGAAGGAGTAACCGCATGAGGAGTAACAGTTCATCCCCTCTCACTTACCCCCTAAAGGGAGGAATGGTTGGGGCAAATCAGTTCCTCCCCTAAAGCAGGAACCTCAATACCCCCTTTCCTGTTTTTCTTCTTAGAGGGTATTCTGTTGGCGCTACCGATGCGCAACTCAATTTTATGCTCTTCTCGCACTGGTTATAAATACGGCGTATTTCTGTATTCCTCTGCAATGAAGGTATGGTGGCTAGTTCTTGTCACGCTACTTCTTGACGTTGTTTCCTATCAAGTATGTGGCTCCTACCGACTATGAGGGATTGGCCAAGAAATGGATGGAATATTCTAATATAGAGGGTGATGTGAAAATATGTTAACATTAAATGGGTGTTTACTCACGTCAAATTACAACGTAGGAATTTCGTTACAGGGTTTCAATTTGGCACCCATCCCGCTGAATGCACTTAAGGAGTCTGGGCATTGTTGATTGTGAGGCCCACTGGGCCATTTGGGCAGAGATATCAGCGATGACTTGAGTGATGAGGTTCTTCAGGTCGTCCAAGTTGCTAGGTTTCCTGGCATAAACACGATCCTTGATCTTCCTTGACCTTGCCCCTCAACCAAAAATCACATGGCATCAGGTCGCGTGAACGCGCTGGCCATGGGAGAGGTTCACCTCTACCAACCCAACGTTTACCGAACGTGTCATTCAGGTAATTCCGAAGCATCTGACTGTAAAGGGCAGGGGCGCCGTCTCGCTGAACGTACTCTCGCTGGAGAATGGCAACTGGTGCGTTCTCTTCCATGAACGTGCTGAGCATGGCATGGTAATTACTCCCCCTTGATGGTCTGTTCTTCAAAAAAAAGAAGGGTCCAATCACTCCAAATTTGCACCCTGTACACCAAACGTTCACCTTGGGGGAATCCCGAATGTGCTCGCGTACTTCCTGCGGAGGCTTGGATGCCCAAATGACGCAGTTGTGTTTTTTTACATGACCGCTGATGTGGAATGTCAGAAAAGTTGCGAGGCAAAATTATTTTTGCGTAGTCAGCTATCCACTAATGAGAAGGGCCTCTCAAGAACAACTAAATATGGTCGCGTAGCCACTAAGCGACATTCGTGCAAATATACGTCCGGACACTTTATGTTAACGTTGGGTATAAATATTATGCTAACGTGTTAATGGTTACAACGTAGCAACATTGCAGAACCGCACGTCCCCAGAACATTGCCGCATGTCACCAATGGTCACATTATTATGATGTCAGGCTGCTGTAGCATTTCACATGTGTACAATGTAAAGTATGGCGCGGTTATGAGATATTTTCATTTTAATATGGATCCTTATAATACAATGAATTATGTAGCTGTATAGTGATTATGCAGTAAATAATATTTTTCTAAGACCATGTTCTATAGCGTTTATTGTACTTCTCCAGAGATAAGAACTGGTACAAATTATATCAAAGAAATGGGGGAAGCTTTCACAGGGCAAAAATGCTAATTGTTGCAACAGTTCGCCTATAGTTTACAAACCTATGCATAAATGTATTCCCTTCTACCACACCAAATACACAACATTTCATGACTGTCTCCATGCCACGTCTCCAAAAGGGGAAAATAGTTAAGCAGCTGCCATTATGAGTAGGCACCAACACGATCATGCTAGCTGCATAAAAGTGACGAACACACCAACACCGCAAAATGGGTAATAGAAATAATTGAATTCTGTGGTTTTACGTGCCAAAACCACAATTTCGTTATGAGACATGCCTTTGTGCGGGTTTTCGGATTAATTTTGACCTCCAGCGGATCGTTAACGTGAAAATACATTGGACACGGGCGTGTTTGCGTTCCGCCCCAATCGAAATGCGGCCGCCGCCACACCCTAGCCGCTAAGCCTCCGTGGTGGGTTATATAGAAATTATTTTATTTATTTATTTATTCATTTCATTATTTATTAATTTATTTATGTATTTATTTATTTATTTTACCCTCAAGGTTCGCACATTACAGAGGGGAGGGTGTGATGATTGTGTTGTGGGCCCAGGCCTCAAACACACAAAGATGGGACAATGAACACAGAGAGGCTTTAATGACACGGAGACGGGACTAGGACGACGTACACGATAACACACAGCAGTCACTTCTAGTTGTCTGTCGCTTATACAGCGTCACTTCCGGATGAAGTCTAATAGCACGTCGGTATCACACACTCACATCACGAGGAGTCGCAGTGAGGACTCTAGCAGCGGGTGGCGCAGGGGATAGGGGCTGGGGCGGAGGCCCGGCACACAACGAGGCACTCGCGTGACAGATGGGTCGGGACGTCAGCCCGCCACGGCTGCACCGGAACACGCCTCGGCTGCACCGGAACACGCCGGCGTCATATGCCCACACAGCAGTGGAGCAGCCCGGATCAGGCACAGGAACAGCCATACCTGTTTTTCCAGCTCATCCAGGAACACCGGGCTAGGGTAGATGGACAGCTGGGCTCATGAGGCACGAAGACTCCGACCAAGCCCAGGCTCAGACCGGGCACAGGCTCAGCCCAGGTACAGCGACAGCCAGGACCGCACTCCAAGCTCCCCCAGGAACACCGGCCTTGGGTAGATGCACTGCTTGGCTCGTTTGGGACGAAAACCCAGACCCGACAGCTCAGACTGGTGACATGGCTGCCCCTTCAGCGCCTGGCACTGGCTCCTCTTCCTCGTCCATCGCGCACCAGAACAGTCACGCAGATTCGGCCGCGCAATTCCAACATAGTCTACTCCCATCACAGAGGGTCATATTACAGACCAAAAGTGCAAAAAAGCAGTTGATACAATAACAATAAGGAGCATGTACAATAACTAAATTAATACAAAAATTAAAGATCTGCAACTGAGATAAAGCAGAGTAACTTGAAGATCTAAAGCTAAAACAACAAGCTAAAAACAGAAGAACAAATTCAATACAAATAATTAGGCAATGTTAAGCATGGTATTCAAAAAACCCATTAAGCGCGATGTGTTCGTGATAGCTATAGCTGCTTCTGGCAGCTCATTCCATTCGGAGGTGGTTCGAGGTAAAAATGCATGTAAATAGGTCCCAGTTCTACAACGAAGAACATCAACTTTTTGGAGGTGGTCAATTCTAGATGAAATGAAAGGAGGGGAATTAAGGAACTGATGGCGGAGATGATTGTTGTGATAGTAAATTTAATGAAAAAGCGCGAGCCGGCCTATTTTACGCCGAATTGTACGTTCTGGAAGGTTAAGTAGTGACTTCATCATGGTAACACTGGCTGTGTGGTCATATTTGGATAAGATGAAGCGAACAGAACGATGCTGTACTCCTTCAAGTTCGTTTATCAGTGTAGTACCACCAGGATCACAGATAGATGATGCGTATTCAAGTGACGGACGAATGTAATTCGTGTAGAGAAGCTTTTTAAGTGATGGGGGTGCGAAATAGAAGTTTCGTCGAGAGTACCTGAGTGAGCGGTTAGCTTTGGCGATGATGTACCTCACATGAGGGTCCCACGATAGATTACTACAAATATGAACACCGAGGTATTTGTAAGATGAAACAGACTCAAGATGCGTATTGGCAAGATGATAGTGAGGTGATGCTAATTAGTTGCGAGATACGCGCGTTGGTTTGGATTTCGAAATATTCAATTCCATGTTCATGTTTGACACTAGGAAAGTATGGTATTTATGTCAATCTGGAGCAAGGCAACCTCGTCTTGGTTAGTCAGTTTCTGATAAATTGCGCAGTCATCCGCAAATAGGCAAACTTTGATGAAATGTTATCGGGTTAGGTCATTCCTGAAAATTCAAAATAGTAAGGGTCCCAATACAGACCCCTGGGGAACACCCGATAGCACTAGCTGTACTGGGGAATCAACAGCATTTGCAGAAACAAACTGAATATGGTTAAAAACGAAAGCTCGAATCCAGTTAAGAACATTAGGATCTAGATTTTTTTCTTGATATGTCTCGAGGTTGCCGCATACGTAAGTTCTCACGGAATTTACTTAATAGTAATAATTTAAGATCAGGAAGGAAACATTGTTTATATTCTGAAGCAAAAACACGATGTTTGCTGCTAAGTGTTACAGAAGCCGGCTTAATCTTGTTTTTATTTTTTTAGCCTAGCACATAGTTTTCTAGAGCATAGCAAAGCATGTCTCCATCAGCAGCTGAACGGCATTCTGTCAGTGTACGCGCGCCTCCAAACATTTTCTACATTCTGTTTTGCCCTAGGACGCAATATTATGACACACTGATATCCAAACACATTATTCGCAAAAAAGAAAGAAAGAACGCTGTCTCTCGTGCTACCCAGCAGCGAACAGCATACTTGTTTTAGCGGGTATAGGCTACTGCTAAAGATTGTAAACAAGAATGCTCTCTTCCAGTCATCGCATCACCAGTAAAAAACTTATTTGCGAATTGCCTGATAAATTTAGTAGAGCTGCAACTATGTCCCCCCCCCCCATATGCAAAGCGAAAATCGCCTACTTTTTGAATTGCCCAGTCAACCTCTTCAAGACAAATGCTATGAGCACGCAATAAGGGATGCAGTTAAATTGTGGGAATCCGTGATATCCAGGGCCCTGATGACAGAGTTTTCTGTTACAAAGAAATGCAATGGAACGATCACTCCTAGCAACATCGGCACTGTCACGCTAGCCATCCAGCTTTAGGGTCGCAGCTCAAGGTCCTCCCGCAACATCTCGCGGAGAAAAATTATGCAGTTATATTAACTTATTTTGGCAGTCATTCTTGCTTCTTATTACCGTGGCTTCTAATCCCTATGTGCCTGTAATAACCATTACAGGCACATTGGGACCACGGGACCCATTGCTGGACCCAAAGGTTGATTCGAATTATCCGAAAGATTGAATTAACAAATGGCGGCTGAATAAACAAATTCAGGTATTTTTCGTCCACGGAAGTGGTCTGTAATGGGAGTCTGCTTCTGGCTATTGAAGCGTAATTCAACCGGCATGCGCCAACGAGTGTCGACATGTTTAAACACTGCCTCAGCATAAAACTGAAAGTAAAAGTAATGTACCTAAAATTTTGAAAATAAAAGTAATGTAAAAGCTAAGAAAACCAGCTTCATACTATTACGATAGCATCGAAAGATGTTGAAGAGACGAGCCGCCGCGCGAAAGACGACGAAGTGTGTCTGTGCTCTTGGTGCGAGCGATTGTGGGCCTGGCTGTCTGGCTTCTGTGTAAATAGCCTGTAAATAGCCTCTTTCGTCTGTGTCCTTCCACACGTAACATTCTGCTGGAGGTTAGCGATCCCCGTCCTCACCACAGAACTCCGAAGTGGTCGGTACATCGAGCTTGTCACCATGCACACCGGTGACGAGACTGCCTCTGCAACGGCTTCCGCTCGCCCGACTACGCCTATCGTCACGGTTGCCCAACATCGCGACCCTGGTGTGTTCTCTGGCCTGGAGGGACAGGATGTTGACGAGTGGATCAAGCTCTATGAACACGCCAGTGCTAATAACAGGTGGGACCCAACGATTATGCTCGCCAATGTCATCTTTTATCTCGGCGGCACCCCACGCGTGTGGCACCAAACGCATGACGACGAGTTCACCAGTTGGGACACTTTCAAAGAACAGCTTCGGGAACTGTTCGGCGACCCTCTTGGGCGCAAGGTTGCCGCGAGGAAGGCTCTTGCGTCTCGTGTGCAGACCTCTACAGAGCCGTATGTTTCTTACATCCTAGACGTCTTGGCTCTATGCCGCAAAGCTGACGATAATATGTCCGAAGCAGATAAAGTGGCCCATGTGCTAAAAGGCATTGCCGACGACGCTTTCAATTTGCTTGTTCTCGGCAACGTCTCGACTGTCGACGCCATCATAAAAGAATGCC
Organism: Dermacentor silvarum; assembly: GCF_013339745.2. Taxonomy (NCBI): domain Eukaryota; kingdom Metazoa; phylum Arthropoda; class Arachnida; order Ixodida; family Ixodidae; genus Dermacentor; species Dermacentor silvarum. Next base: position 9,599 of record NW_023606467.1, read on the forward strand.
GTCGCCTTGAACACGCTAAGAGCCGCCGTATCACACCCCACATCACGCGGCTACCCAACACTGCTGCTACGTCGACATGTGAGGGTCGACCGCGTCAGGCCACCACCTGTGACGACGTAACCCGTATTGTTCGTCGCGAGCTCGAGGCTGCCTGTTCCTCAGCTTTCTCCACGACGCCTCCTGATCCACCAGCTACCACGATTGCGATGATTCAGGCCGTCGTCAGACAGGAATTTGAAAACATGGGTCTGAACTCCGTGTGTTCAACGTCTCAACCTAGCGTTCCCCAGTTCTCTAGTGGCCCTCCTCGCCCTCGGCAGTCCCTTTCTGCCACATCTCGCCGCAACCCGTCCGAATGGCGTACCCCTGATGACAGGCCGATCTGCTTCCACTGCTGTCGCATCGGCCACGTCGCTCGTCACTGCCGCAACCGATGGCCACTTCCTCCTCGGACATACGCCACCGCTTATCCCCGCACCTTCGGACCTTCTGTTCCCTATGCCTCCCGCCATGAACCCACTGTCGCTGATACCCCTGCTCCGAACCTTCGCTACAGCCGCTCGCCCTCACCTCGACGCCACCAGTCTCGTTCGCCCCAACCCCGTCGATTTTCGTCGCCGCCTATCGCCTCCCGGATGCCGCCGGAAAACTAGACACTGCAGCTTCTGGAGGTGAAGCTGCGTTGTCGACCCTGCCCTCAAATCCTCTGCTCACGTTGCCTACGAACCAAAACCTTCTTGACGTTGACGTCGACGGCTATCCTGTCACTGCACTGATCGATACAGGGGCCCATATTTCAATTATGAATGCTGCCTTCCGACGACGACTCAGAAAGCTCTTCACCCCAGCGTCGGCACGCGTCGTCCGCGTCGCGGATGGTGGTACTGTCCCTATCGTCGGCATGTGTACGGCACGTGTCAGCATCGCCGGCCGCCACACTCCTGTCCTCTTCACCGTGCTTGCTCATTGCCCCCACGACCTAATTCTCGGACTCGATTTTCTTTCTGCACATTCTGCTCTTATTGACTGCTCCGCCAGCACCCTTCGCCTTGAGTTGCCGATTCTCGCAGAACCTCCTGATGAACCCCAGTGCCGCTTACGCCCCAAAGGCTTTATTCGCCTACCACCAAAATCAATAGCCTATATTGAACTGTTGTCTTCCCCACCTGCTCCTGATGGCGAGTACCTCGTCACTCCTCTGCCCGACATTCCACTACAGTATGACGTCACCGTGCCTCACAGTATTCTTACCATTACTAATAACTGCACTCGCATGCCTATCTTCAACTTTGGATTGGCAAAACAAATTCTCCCGCAAGGTATTTGCCTTGCCAACGTTGACTGCCTCGGCGACCATCAAGTGGCAGCTTTATCCACCGATGGTTCTTCCGAGCTTGGCGTGCCCCTCGCGCCAGCCTCGGGCGCCGATCCCAACATAAAGAAAATGGTTGCGGCGGACCTGTCCTCTACTCAGGCTGAAGACCTTTCCAAAGTGTTATCGGCCTACAGAGATATTTTCGACTTCGACGATCGCCCTTTAGGCCAGAAGACGCTCGCGGTCAAGCATCGGATTCCTACTGGCGATGCTACGCCTATTCACCGACGACCATATCGCGTTTCTGCGTCGGAACGCCAAGTAATTCAAAATGAAGTAAACAAAATGCTAGATAAAGACATCATTGAGCCTTCTTCGAGTCCCTGGGCGTCACCTGTGGTGTTGGTTAAGAAGAAGGATGGCACGTGGCGCTTCTGTGTAGACTACCGCCATTTGAACCAAATTACTAAGAAGGACGTCTACCCGCTCCCACGAATCGACGACGCCCTTGACTGCCTTCACGGTTCCAGCTATTTCTCTTCTATTGATCTTCGCTCTGGATACTGGCAGATTGCTGTCGACGACATGGACCGAGAAAAAACCGCGTTCGTAACACCTGATGGCCTATACCAATTTAAAGTAATGCCGTTTGGGTTATGCAATGCCCCGGCCACCTTTGAGCGTATGATGGACTCCTTGCTCCAAGGTTTTAAATGGTCCACATGTCCCTGTTACCTCGACGACGTCATCGTCTTCTCGCCAACGTTCGACTCTCACCTTGAGCGTCTAACAGCTATACTTGATGTATTTCGAAAGGCGAAGCTGCAACTCAACTCATCCAAATGTCGTTTTGGCCGCCGCCAAATTACTGTTCTGGGCCATCTCGTCGACGCTTCCGGAGTGCAGCCTGATCCCGACAAAACTCGCGCCGTCCGAGACTTTCCGGTTCCGAAGACAGCCGCAGACGTTCGCAGTTTTGTTGGGCTATGCTCGTACTTTCGTCGTTTTGTTCAGGATTTCGCGGCAATTGCTAGACCCCTCACTAATCTTTTGAAGAAAGGCGTACAATTTTCGTGGGGTACTTCAGAAGCCACCGCCTTCTCTCGTCTCGTCACTCTTCTCACCTCACCGGCCATTCTCGCCCACTTCGACCCTGATGCACCTACAGAATTGCGTACAGATGCCAGCGGTCATGGTGTAGGTGCCGTATTAGCCCAGCGTCAGCGTGGCCAGGATCGCGTTATTGCTTACGCAAGCCGCCTCCTATCACCATCGGAGCGCAACTATTCCATTACGGAAAGAGAATGCCTTGCTGTTGTCTGGGCAGTTGCGAAGTTCCGCCCTTACCTTTACGGTCGCCCTTTCTCTGTCGTCACTGACCATCATGCTCTCTGCTGGCTCTCATCGCTCAAAGATCCTACAGGCCGGCTTGGTCGATGGGCTTTGAGGCTACAAGAATTTTCATATTCCGTGGTGTACAAGTCTGGCCGCCTGCACCAAGACGCTGACAGCTTGTCGCGTTACCCTGTTGACGACTCTGACTCCTCCAATACTGACAGTGCAGCTTCCGTTTTCTCAGTATCCCAGCTCCTTCATTTCGCCGACGAGCAACGTCGTGATGCCTACACCAGAGCACTCATCGACCGTTTGGAACACTCTCCGGCCGATACTACTCTATGCCTCTTCGTACTCCGCGACGGTACTCTATACCGTCGTAACCTTCATCCGGACGGCTCCGAGTTCCTACTTGTCGTCCCTAAACACCTCCGCTCAACCGTTCTAGAAGAGCTTCACGACGCCCCAACGGCAGGACACCTCGGCGTCTCTCGAACCTATGACCGAGTACGTCGCCGTTTTTCTGGCCGGGCCTTGCCCGTTCCGTACGGCGTTACGTCGCTGCTTGTGAACTTTGCCAACGACGCAAGAAGCCTTCCCAGCTCCCCGCTGGTTGCCTGCAGCCGCTCGACATCCCTGCCGAGCCCTTTCATCGTGTTGGCTTAGACCTTCTCGGCCCCTTTCCGGAATCTACATCAGGAAACAAGTGGATAGCCGTCGCTGCGGACTACGCGACCCTTTACGCCGTAACACGCGCTCTTCCGACCAGTTGCGCTACTAACGTCGCGGACTTCCTCCTCCACGATATCATTTTGATGCATGGTGCTCCGCGTCAAATGCTCACCGACCGTGGCCGTACGTTCTTGTCCAAAGTCATTGACGACATCATGCGTGCCTGCTCAATACAGCACAAAATTACCACCTCCTACCACCCACAAACGAACGGCCTCACTGAGCGTTTGAACCGCACGCTTACAGACATGCTATCGAAGTACGTTTCCGCCGACCACCGTGACTGGGACCTCGCTCTATCTTACATTAGCTTTGCATACAACTCTTCCCGTCTCGAAACTGCTGGCTTTTCCCCGTTTTACCTATTGTATGGCCAAGAACCGTCGCTACCACTAGACACTGTGCTTCCGTTCCCCACAGCTTCAACTAGCGATTATGCCCGTGATGCAATCGCCAGTGCTGACCATGCTCGCCAACTTGCGCGTGCTCGTCTGCAAGTGTCTCAAGAAAAACAGAAACAACGCTACGACCTCCGTCACCGTGATGTGCATTTTGCGCCCGGCACCCTCGTGTTGCTTTGGTCACCATCGCGTAAAGTTGGCCTTTGTGAAAAACTGCTCTCCTGTTACACAGGCCCATATCGCGTGCTCCGCCAAGTGACCGATGTCACCTACGAAATCGTTCTAGCCACGCCCACTACGTCCTCCGCTGTGACAACCAGTGATATTGTCCACGTCGCCCGGCTCAAACCCTACACCTCTCCAAGCACCTTGGATATTTAACAGCACCGTGACGGCGCTTTTGCCGCCGGGGGGGGGGGGGGGGGGGGGTAGTATTACGATAGCTTCGAAAGATGTTGAAGAGACGAGCCGCCGCGCGAAAGACGACGAAGTGTGTCTGTGCTCTTGGTGCGAGCGATTGTGGGCCTGGCTGTCTGGCTTCTGTGTAAATAGCCTGTAAATAGCCTCTTTCGTTTGTGTCCTTCCACACGTAACAATACCAAGGGAAGCAGTAGCGCTGTCTTTTGAATTTCTTGTTTTTCATGCCTGCACGCATGAGGGAAGACTGTTCGGGTCGGATTAACCAAAGCGACATGCTTTTGCATTCGAATAAACATGCTTTTGTTCCTTAGAAATACGTGGTTGCTTGTTGGTACTTTGCAGTGCGTTGGAAAGTAAAAAAGTCAAATTAACCGAGGTCTAACTAATGAGAGTCGACGACTGCATGCGTCTTTTTTCTTTATTTGTTTGTGATGGTAGTCGACATAAAACTTCCTTGTGCTGTCCTTGTGTGTCACTAATACATCTGGCAATGCCCAAGCATACGGAAGATAGCTCGATAATGGCTTTGGCCGGTATCTTCTCCGAGATGCTATTACGAGTGCCCATGAAGGGGACTCGCATCGCCTGCGTTTATTCAGCGTTTCGGAGCGGTCTGACCTAAACGACGATCACCGAATAACGTTGCGCTTTAAATGCAGAAGCAACATTATGAAATTAAGGAGCCACTTGAGTTGTGCCATGGCGATATAAAAAGTTTACGTAGAATGTGAATGATGAGTAAGCATCTCGTAGTAACGACATGGTGTTGACAGCACCCACACTCAGCACTGCTGGTAATCCTAGCACTGCTCAGCGGCTGCCATCGCCTTGGCGCCATTACGGTAAGCGCGACAGCGCTGCGGCGAGACGAACCGCTGCGGAAGGCGGCGCAACGTGAACTGATGAGGCAACCAAACTACAGCAGGTGGCGGCTCCTGGTGCACTAATGATGTTCCGATCCAAAGCTAGACACAGTGTGGATAGTGCATGCCTTATTGCACGCGTCACGTAGTCACAGAGACGCGCTCATGCCAATGCTCGCGCGTTTGTCGTCGTCTTTTTCCACAGTTGGCGAACTTGAAAGCGATCGTCTTACGCAATGGACGGACGCATGTACAGTTTTCTCGTTGCGTAACCGTAGAAATGCTTACGCCTTTATTAAATACAGAATTTCATATCTTTGAGACCCTTTAACCCTTCTTCACGACTGTTTCCTACAGGCAACATATCCGTACAAAAATTTTCTTGCTGAGTTTCGGTATTAAGAAGTTCATAACAAATGTTTTCAACCAACACTGAATGATAGTTGGCAAGCGTCATTTGCTGCTTTAGTGCAGGAACACAGGACGAAGAAGAAGTTTCCCACGTGACTCACTTTATTTTGAATGCACTGTCAGGGGAGACAGACCGTTGTAAATATCTGGCGGCAGCGATGTCACAAATGCATACCCGCCATCTTTGCCAAAATTTTCATAATATTTACGAGTTAGTGCCCATTCTACAATATTAAAAATTTTGCATCAAGGATCACCAGTTCTTTTGACGGAAAAGTTTGAAAATGTTTTTAAACATGGGCTAAAGTCCGATTGAACAAAGTGCACACAGAAAAACATTGCGATGGTAGCTGGGCGAACCTCTTGTAGCGCAAGGTGTCATGTGCTAGAGGAGTACTTGCATAGAAAGTTTATTAATAAAAGTTCATAAATCAATCCAAAACAGCAACAAAAAACCGATTAAGGCGCCTCACTGTGAGCTAGAAGCGTTGTGCATCTAGCTTGTCAATCTCTTCTGTTCCAACTTTCCTGCTTGTACACTGTATCTAAAATAAAATGTTCGTATTGATGTGTGCATGTATCCCACAAGAGATGTGTGCTTGAGGCACCCATTTTTTGTTTGGCGTGCGACTGCCTACTTCACACCCCCCCCCCCCTCGTTGTGTGTAAGGCACTATTACGAACTTAAATGTTCGCAGGTTGGCAGGTATACAAACGGGATGACATGTACACATATGAAGCAAATGAAATGTACACCTATGGATCACAGATGATAATACCTGTGTGTAGAAATTTTATCTCAAGCTATAGGTGACTTGGGGTGAAGACTATTGTCATTTTTCCGCCTGGTGTATCCCTCATATTGCTTAAAACGTATACATAAGACTTTTGTGTTCGTTTTATTGTTTATGCTTATTCTCGATGTGTTTTGCACGTTTAAATAGGAGACCGAAAATTTTTTTCTGGCATTTATATGTGCAGTAATTCAAGGGTTAATGTGACTATCTAAAAGAACTTTGTAGAGCACAACAAGATTATGAAGCAGCACTTTTTTTCTTTATGACATTTGTGAAGACGATAAGAAGTGTTGCTTGCTTGATTAGCCCTTGAGTACGTAATTTCAACAACAAATAAAATAATTTCGTGTTTTCAGATACTCTCTTTAGGTGACCCATTAAAACAATTTTCGTGAACTTTGATACTCATCTCATAGCAGCTTGCAGGCAGCTCAAGGCCAGGAATCATACTCAAGAACACAAAGATCTCGAGCAGCAGGCTCCACAGGAACCCAAACTTGGGAGTGTGGATGAACCGAGTACTGCGACAAGCGGGTGGCGTTGGCAAAGAGGTTTCACATGCTCTGGTGAGCAAGAACGAGACAACAGGCCACAATTCCTCTCGCCTTTTTGTACCAACAGCGAAAGACACAGACCTCGGCCAAATGCGTCAGCATTTCCACTATCTGACACACAATTTCTCGCCGTACGCAACCACGCTGGACCATCTGATTACTCTTTCCAGAACCACTAACGATTCTTGAAATGCAAAGCATTCAGTGTCGATTGAGCGGTAATTCTGAGGGGCAATATCTTATCATTGCATCACACCTCTTTCAGGTCGGCGATCCATGCTTTAAATAACGTTCACGACATTAAAAAGTGATGTTCAAGAGTTCACTGGACACCCGTCCTGCCTCATTAAAGAGCGTAATGCAACTGGCGGTGGCAAGCAGTAGACCACGATCAGTGACAACATACATAATGTATCACGTGACCACTTTCCCACACTCCAACACATGCTTTTTTCCACCTTGACAGTGACACTCCTAATGCTAAAGCGTTAACAGATATGCCCACATATTAGAAGCACGCACACTAAACAAAAAGTTTATCTGACCACGAAGCTCTTGTCCCCGGTTCGTTTCTTTTCTTGTGCGATGAGGGTGTTCGTGCTTAATACGTCAAGGGTTCTCACAAGAAAAGTAGAAGGTTACCTATCAAAAAAGGGGTCAGGCATGGAGACACAATATCTGCATTGGTATTCACTGCATACTTAGACGTATTCAAGCTATTAATTAATTTAATTATGGGGTTTTACGTGCCAAAACCAGTTCTGATTATGAGGCACGCCGTAGTGGAGGGCTCCGGAAATTTCGACTACCTGGGGTTCTTTAACGTGCACCTAAATCTAAGTACACGGGTGTTTTCGCATTTCGCCCCCATCGAAATGCGGCCGCCGTGGCCGGGATTCGATCCCGCGACCTCGTGCTCAGCAGCCCAACACCATAGCCACTGAGCAACCACCGCGGGTATTCAAGCTATTAGACTGGGAAGGCTAGAGAGTGAGGATCAATGACGAATATCACAAAAAACTTCCGTTTGCAGATGGCATTATCCTGTTCAGCAACAATGGGGATGAATTACAACAAATTATTGTGAACCTTAACCGAGAAAGTGTAAGAGTGCACCCTACAGCAAAACCCAGTATCCAGTACCCAGTGTCATGCCTGATTATGGGCCCAGTGTCGCGCGCTGGATGCTGGGTCGTTGGCAAGGTGCGGCATACTGGGAGGCGTTCGGCGCGGGGTACTGGTGTAAAATGCCGCTCTAGAGCAAGAAATACGCGGCGCCTGGCTGCCGCATATATTTTTTACGTACACAACGCAACAAAGAGCATTTTAATGCAATAAAAAACGAGAAAGAACAGTAAAAAATTAGTATAGCTCTACTACGAGTCGGTCGTCTAACCTGCCGATCACAAGCCCAGTAACTTACCTCTACGCCACGCCAACATGGGGTGAACAATGAATAATTTGCCATGTTAACCCAAAGACAGTTTCAGTTTCGCGCGGACATGTCTCGCACAGACATAGTAGATGCGCTCTCGCCACGCGAGTAAAACTTACGCCTCTATCAGGAAGAAAAGGTTGCGCTCCGTATTCATTAGTATGCCTGGAAGTGCTACAACACTGATTTTATTTTTCGATTGGTTATTTTAGCTTCTAAAAAAGTCTTAAATGAACCGCTAACCAGGGATGCTGTACGCTCTCTTCCTGCCGATTTTGATAGCTGTTTCTTGTTCTTCGCGCAAGGGAAATGCAAAATTTCCTTAGTTCGACAATGTGTTTCAATGTACACGTCTGTGTAGTCGCATATCTCCGTCAGAGAAGGGTCAGGCATTGCGGCTGGCAGCCTTCGGCGGCAGCACATGATATAGGTATGATTATAACGCATCACTTCAGCGTTCATCGTTTGTTGTGCTGACACTGTAGACACGAATGAATGGTCTGTTTAAAAACACTGACGGGAAAGCTGAAATATAGTGCGATTTATCCTCGTTAGACTTGGTTCCTCAGCGCAGACAGACCGATAGAGTGTAGCCGGACTCGGCGGGTACGGTAGGCCTAACCTTCGGTGGAAGCGAACGATCTCGGCGCGGCTACCTGGTGAACGCTAAAATGTTTGTGTTTTGAGCCTCAGAACGTTTTAGCTATTATTTTAGTACACTGGGGATAGTGGAAGTGCACGAATCGCCTCAGCTTTATTATCGCTGCCATAATATCAATCAGCAGCGGGCTTCCTGAGGTCCGTTCGGACGCCTCTGAACGGCTGCTGGGTTTCGTGCCGACTGCAGAACTCTGCGACCATTCCCACAGTCATCGGTTGCGTACTAACTATTTGAAAACGAGGCGTTATCTGCGTTTGAGTAATTTCGTTCAAGAATATTGCTATCCGCACAGTCAATAGGACAATTCACAAAACGAAACTGATCTTCAGTTTCGCATATGGATGGGCAGCTCATGCACCTTTATTCCAAGCTGCTACACGAAACAGACATTTACGGCTCAAAATTTTGCGTTATATTGGACAGGAGACTAGTACCTGCCAATAATTATTCAACAGCGCCTATACTGTTTGCGTACTGGAACCAGCGCAATTACCAGTACGAGCCAGCGAACTCCTGCGACAACCAGTGCATGTACAGTGCCCACCAGTGTCTACAACGCAAACCAGCGTCTCGTGCAGTGTGACCCAGCTCTTATCCAGCGATTGCACCGGTGTCCCAGTGACTCCCAGCGAGCGCCAGCGTCCCCTGTGCGATACATTGTCAGAAAACGTGCTGGTTTCACACTGTAAGGCACTGGAAGACGATGGAAGACGCTGCCCTGTATATATATATATATATATATATATATATATATATATATTATTTATTTATATTAGTAACTGGATTTTTCAATGGGCCAAGCGTATTTAGGAAAATCAGAAGCACAACTTCGCGGTTATCTTAGGTTTATTATTTATCCAACAGTTTAGGTCGGGGGACCGACCTTTTTCAAGGGATCCCTTGAAAAAGGTCGGTCCACCGACCGAAACTGTTGGGTAAATAATAAACCTAAGATAACCGCGAAGTTGTGCTTCTGATTTTCCTATATATATATATAGGGTAGGTTTGTAGATTAGTATGCAGAGGACCCGAGGTGATGGTAAATACCCTAGCAACGAACGCCAGTCAGCCCCTACAATCGGTGCAGCAGTGCGTTTATGTAGGTCTATTACTCAAAGGGGATTGCCAAATCATGCGAACTTGTCACGGTCGTTGGAGAAGAAAGTATGAAATGATTGCGCTCTACTGGCGCTAATAAACGGGGCAGAAACTTCAAGGTTAACAAAGGTCGTGAACCAGCTCTGGAACACGCAAAGCACGATGGAACGAAAAATTTCACGTGTAACCTTAAGGAATAGGAAAAGAGCCCGTGTGGATCAGAAAGGCAACGGCGATAGTCGATATTCTAGTCGATATGAAGATAAAAATAATGGAGGTGGGCAGGACATGTTATGCGTGGGGTAAATAACCACAGCTACGGATTGGGTACGAAGGGAAGCGAAACGCAGTCGAGCACGCCAGAAAGTTAGGTGGGGTGATGAAATCAGAAAATTTGCAGGCCGAAGTTGGAATCAGCTAGCGCAAGACGGGTAATTGGATATGGCTGCGAGACGCCTTCGTCCTGCAGTGAACACAAAAATGGGCTGATGATAATAGTGATGATGGCGTGGGTGCTGGACAGCCAGCTATTTGTCCAGACTTCACGTGACATCGATTCTAACAGTGCGTGGGGTCTGCAAAACGCTTCGGCACTGTATTCATGGCTGCCATCTCTGGTGCGCTAGACTTGAGCTGGCTCTGCTGCTGTGCGTGAAATGCGTTCGCAAAAATGATTTAGAAAAATGAACTTACAATAATATTTTGCTTGATCAGAAGACTAAGTATGCTGACGATGTTCTTCTTCTCTTGGATTCCCAGACACCTAGGCCTATAGTTGTTCGCATCGTGTACGACGACATCAACCTTGGTTTTCTTGTCATTCTCAGTAAACGCCTGTCCTAAGAATCCTAATGCGCACATTTATACCAAATATCACTGGATTTTATTTCATTATCCTATTGTCAACATTCTCGAAAAACAACCCTCCTGGCTACAACCTAATCAGGCAATGCCCACTGTAAATCGATGCTCCTATACGCTAACTGCACCACACCCGTGTATATTAAATAGCACCGTTTCCTACAGTGTAAGAGTATGAGCTTCTGGAGTTCACGAACTCTGTGAGCACTCTGAGGGGAAGACTAGATGTAATATGTTCTGCTTCTAGGTAGAAGGGTAATGCGTGAGGAGATTGAATTAGGCTGTAGGTCCTCAAGTTCGCAAACAAGATTTGCTAAAATTATCAACAGAATAGGCAAATTTATTGGATATTGCTTGAGAATCTATGGGTGACTAACAATGTAGAAAACTGAATTAGGATTTACAGAATTTTTGTTGGATTTGTCATGTTTTCAGCAACATACTTGAAGAATGAATTTAGAACAGTATGGTTGCTATACAAAAAGTACTTGTTACCACGAGAGTAAAACGTTTTATAGAATGCGAGAACAGATATTTTCCACTGGTGTTTAATTTGTTTATGCGCAGTGCAAGTCTTCAATAAATTACAATTAGTGAAACAGCCTAAATAAATGGAGTGCGTCGCTGAAATTGCAAATGAAGGGCTTTCTTTCAGGCATCTTCCTAGCTCACACCTTTGAAATAAGCGACGAATAAAACGTATGAACATTAGCACTTACTGCTCCATCGGCTCCACGTTAAAATTGAATGAGGCTTCTGTGTGTTCATGCAAACATGCATTACATAGTTATGTATATATATATATATATATATATATATATATTGTAAAAAAGAGACAAACACAGCACCCGTTCCTGGGCCGGCTGTTCGATTCTCTACCCGTCGTCTTTCTCTTCTCTTCTAGCGCCCGCCTTGCGAGCGCGCGCGGCCAAGTTCACTTCGCCTTTACAATATATATATATATATATATATATATATATATTCATATTTGATATTCTGTTGGGTTTATTCCAATATAACGTTATGCCTTGACCTCTTATGCTATAACAACGTAGTATACTATACTAGATACGCCTGTCCACCCATAAGCAGCTTAAGCACGCTTACATGTTGCAGCTCTTTAAAGTTGGCCTTTCTGGACAATGAAGTCGCGTATTATATTACTAATATTAATATTATTAAAAGGGGCAATGAGCGTTCAACACATTGTCTTTGCAGGACAAATGTGCATGCGCAGATAACACTTGTAAGCAAGATTGTCGATGAGACTCACTATCACGATGCCTTATGTGATAGCCATGCATTCTACAGGTAAACACATTCCGATGATTAAATTTCGTATGTTGTAATGCAGCTACACTGTCATTACATTTATCGCCTCTGCGAATTCAATGGTGTTTTTCTCATGTTCTTGCAACAGAGCATTCATCTCTCCCTCTAAAACAATGTAAATGAAAGGTGAATATTTGATGACTAAAAACCCTCCATCATATGTATTAGTTATTTATACATTTTCTTTAAACCGCTGTCATGTTTTTGTTTTACTTGTTCAGATAATAAGAGAGAGTGCTGTCACATTTAAATACTGAGAATGCGGCTTTTTCTTGTTTCCTTTTTGTTTTGGTGTCTTGTAGCGCATTTAACCATTGCGTCTTTTTTTTTCTGTCCGGCTTGACGTCAGAACGAAATGAGTTGTAACGCGGTGGCGAAAGCCGCCGCGGCCATAAAGACAACAACAGCAACAAAACAACAGGAAGCGTGAGGCTCGAGTGTCAAGGAGGCCGCACGGTTAGCGCCGGGCATCTTGCGACGGACAAATGGCAGTATAAAACGCGGCACCGCGGCACTCTGTGTCAGTCACAACTGTCAGTGCCTTACACACTGACGTGCACGTTCTGAGCAAGGTAAAGTGGTGGTAGCACGTCTTGGAAGCGAGAGTCTGCAGATCTGTCCGAAAGATTTACCCCCACTCCCAGTCATCATGTCTTCTGCAGCCGTTGTCTTCGTTCAGGTAAGAAGACTGGAATCAAAATTAATGGCTACGATTGCGGTGCAGGAGGGTGCGCCCACAGTTCTAGTCTTCTGGGAGCTGTCCGAATAGGCACACCCCTACACCAAGCGCTTCGAGTACATGTTCACAATTACGGCCTGGTGATCCTACCATTAATGTGGAACAGCGTTGGGCATAGTTTGCCAGCTGGTGGCTTAATAGTGAACGTGCACGCTGCGGCATTTATATTTCACCAATTGCTACGCACATAAGAGCCCCAGCACACCTTTGAAGAGCTCAGGAGTGGTAGGTGGCAGCAGCTGTTTATTTCATTCTTTTTTTTTTCTTTCTTTTAGAAGATAGGCTTCAGGTAGCATATTTCACCGTAATACGTGTGTGATAATCCACAAATTCTCGCGCTTCATTTTTTTTTTGGCGAACATATTTGTTACGTTCAGCCACAAGTTACGCCAGGCTATAAGGCACGCCATTCTTTTGAGGCTCACCGATTGCCAATGTTTGCCACGCGAACGGCGGTACTGGTAATGAAAGAGCGAAATAAAAGCCTGCTGCGTAGAGGCAAGCGCGAGTAGGAGCGACGAGCTATTCTAACTGCGCGTGGTAAAGACGAAATGATCTCGAAGTAGGGACCTGCGCTATACGGCGCCAACAAAATTCCTATGCGTCGCGCCAATCCTCTAGACAGCGGAGGCAGAACTTCAGCAGAGAAGAGATTTTGCATCGCGATACTAGCACACGCCAACAAAACACTTGGCTAGAAGAGCGTGGTGCACACTGTGAAACATATTTCAATCAACTTCTTGGCAATACAATGGCTACTATGCACCGCATAATTCAACCGTATCACAATTACAACGGCGACGGCAACACATGATGCATAGCTTTAGTACAGCGCATACAATATGGCAGGAACATTGCGTTACCGCTGTGTGGTACACACTGTTAATTCGCGGTAAAAAAGCGGCATTGAGGCTCATCCGTGGGAACATCACTTTCGGCGTTCCACGCTAACGCTTGCAAGCTTACTTTCGGAAACCTGGTGAGATCATGGCGTTGACAGTCGGAGGGGATGCCATCTGCTTCGTATCTATTTTGCCATCGTCTTTCAATGTTTGTTTTATTCGCATCTAAAGAAGTTGAAGTTTTGCGTTTGCTATATATTTGTATAAAATCTGTCCGACTCTTGGCCGATCTCCGTGAGTGGGTATGCGCCAAAGATGATAAGGTCATCATCATCATCATTTGTGTCCCGGTGCTTCGACTGCAAGGTGTCAGTGTCACTGGGCGTTGTTTTCTGGGTCCTCTCTCGGTTATCAGCTCTTATACTTAACAGAAATTGGAGTGTCAACGGAACGGGGGGGGGGATCGGAGTGAGAGATAGAAGGGGGGTTAAACCACAAGCGCCGCCTGATATCGGAGGCAATAGGCTGCAGATCGTTATTGGCATTTGGTTGTATAGATGGTGCCACAACCTGTATCTCCTCCAGATACTTATATGGAATATTGTACTATCGAGTCGTACATCTGCTTAGGCGCCGGCGCAACGTCTCAGGTGAAGCGCTCTGACAAATTGGATTGTCTGTCTAAATGCAAATTGTGGTCAGCGCTACGGGACGAACGACGCCATTTGTCATCGCTTTATGCCAGTGAACGTTCACTCAGGACACTCTGCAAGTGGGCGCTTAACCGAACAGCTGCAAGTTCAGACTAACGGTGTGTGCACACTAGGACCAGTAGGTATGTGCTCGTGGTCGTGATGCCGTCTATCGTGGTGGTTCCATTGTGTTCCCTCCAGCTTCGTCATCCGGCTCTCGCCATGCCATCGTTGTCATACATTCATCGTCATACACTTAATTGTCATCCAATTGTGCTTATGTAGTCGCCGTCAAGCTGTCGTCGTTGAACCATTGTGATCTTTTGACAAACATTATCCCATTATCGCCATGCCCTTTTCGTCATACTGCCTCCTTCGTTCCGGAGGCGTTACTCTTTCTCCATTATCGTCGTGGCAGGCCCTGGCTAGCGATCGTGTGTCGCACACAGCCGAAGCAGTGAAAATCGTAAAAAACCCACTACAAATCCAGAATAAGCGTGACTTCAGGGATACGGTGTGTTTCTACATTGCATGTATGCCAATTGCATTAACGCCGCCAGTCATCGAGAGATGGGTTCGGACGGAATTTTGATGTGGAATGCTTTGCACTTTGTTCGCAGGTACTCGCCTTTTCCATGGTCTCCCAGACTCTCGGCGGTGGTCAGTTCGGATACGGTGGTGGACTTGGTGGCGCCTTTGGTCCTTCCTTCGCCGGCACATTCGCACGGCAAGAACAGTATTATGTGAGTACCTCCGTATAGATGTAGCATGCAGCGGCACCGTTGCTTAGACACTGCGAACCAACAAGTAGTAGAAAAAGACGTATGTACAGCCGTGGCCTACCAAAAGCCTGATATAACAATGGCCGGCCAAAATCTAATACACAATACGCAGAGTAAGTTACAAAAGTGGCCAGAATACCGCTTAAGAGGTGTGCGTTTGCCTTGATGAGCTAAATTGCCACATTATCAACATTTTCTGCAGGTGGAATTGTTACGTAAAAAACAAGGCATGGTGGAAGAACGTCTTGTTGCCTTTCTTGGATCAGCAATAATGCATAAAAATACCTCGATGATGTGAAGCCGGTGATTAGACATTTAGTGTAACATTGTACCATTGGGTTTTCTTTAAAAAGTGAAAACTATGAGGCAGCACGGATTAAAAAAACGATGTCGAAGAATCTACGCCAGCACAAGTGACCAAAAAACACTAAAGATAACAATCCATTAAGAATACTGTAATGTCAAGGAACCCGTCACGTAAGTAGAAGGAACTTGTCATGAGCAATTACTAAGTACCTCCCAGTAGGTTGGCAGGCGTCGTCATGCCTAAACAGAAGCGGAAATGTCGCATTATTGACACTGTTCCATGTTATAGTTCTGCCTTACTTTTGACACCGATAAAATGTCAAGATGGACGCACATTTTGTTAAAGAACATATTACACCAAAGAAGTTATAAGGTATTGTGAAAGAAATACTGACTTCTAACCGTGAAACTATTCTGATGATGCAGATGTTAAGAGCCTAGCTAGTTAATAAAGATAAGCAGGTGGTGTTAAAAACAGTGTTCAACTGTATTTTCACCAGCATTTTTTCGTACCTGCCCTCATGGAGCCATTGGTGCTAGTCAGTTTTTGTACACGAGTAAACAGTCGAAGTATCATAAGTTTGCGGAAAATACACTTAATGGATTAAAATAAGTACGAATGCCGAATACGTTGCGATTTCTTGTGTTGAATGCCTGCTCATTCGATTGTAGACTATATTGCCTAAAAATTATTGTTACCAAGCCGCAAGGAAAGAAAACATATATAGTTTGTACCTACAATGCGCAGCATTTACTTGTAATACGTACCGGAAGATCGAAAATAATGTGGAGAATAAAATTCGCTTCACGGCGTGGGAATACAAAATTATTTCTGAAAAGCGTCATTATGGAAGCAGTCTCTTGAACCGGGAAAAATAAATGTTACAGCGCTTCGGTGCACCAATGACGTCTTAGATATCCCTTCTTTTGTTCTTCGTGCCATTTCTGAGCTAATACGGAAATATCGCACTCACTCGCAATCTCTCGACGCAGCCACCGCAACCGTACAGCTTCGGCTACGACAACGTTGACCAGTACGGCACCAAGTCCTACCACAAAGAACGAGGTGACGCCTCCAACACCAAGACGGGCATGTACGGCTACTCGGACGCCAACGGCATCTTCCGCCAGGTGAAGTACATCGCTGATGCTGGCGGATTTCGCGCAAAGATTGACACCAACGAGCCGGGAACCGCCCCTGGAGCCAGTGCCGACGCGGTCTACAATGCGAACCCTCTCCCCGCTGGCCCGCAGTACCGCATCATTGGTGGCTCCTCTCCCTACTCCTCTAGCTACACGAGCGCCTCCTCTTCTGGCCCTTGGTCTGGATAGTCAAGAGTGTGACGTGGGGAACTGTTTGCTGAATAATTGTTCCGGCCTCTGACGCCGTTCCTTTGTCAAAGGAACAGGCGTGCCAGCTGTTCTCAGAGGCTGGACTCTTCTTGTGTACAGTGTACTTAGTTTGGACGAAATAAAATGTACATTTTTTATCACTTGGCTATCCCCTCTATTTCCCTCGGTGTATTGATTCAGCAGGTATGGTTATACTTTGCCAGTACAAACTAAAGGGCATACTGTTCTGGACAAGCAATGCAACCGGAAGCACTAAACCATCCGGGTTGATACACACTGGTTCTTCCTTATTATCAATATAAATAAAGTTGATTTGCATTTAAGTAAACGTTGGACAATATTGGTTATTCACCAATTCTGATCATTTCAGTGCACATGGCAGAAACTGCATTTCACACCGTCTCTATAGATTTTTATATTTTTACCAGAATATACTTAAGTTTGAGCAGATTAAACAAGGCTATTCACACGATCATACAAGGGACAGTCATCAACAAGAAGCCAAGAAAAAGACTGGTATCATTTGTAATTCAGGTTAGAATATCGAAAATAACACAGAACCTAGTAGCACTTCCTTAAGGAAAACGAGATATGAGAAGGGCTTAGTTGACCAGTAGATGTATTGCTGAATATGAATAAATGTATGGTTATTTACAACAATGACAAGAAGCCGGTGAGTGATTATGATATTTTGAACGATAGTGTTAGTTTTTATGAAGAACCTTAAATGGGGCAGTTTCAGGAAGGCTAGGAAAGAAATTGAAATGAGTTAAGCCTAATGGCCACGGCATTTCTTCAGACAACGCTAAAATAAATAATTCTGGAATGCTTTCTGCGGAAACCATCGTGTTCAGAAAAATGAACGAGTTATGTTCACTCAGGTAAGAAACGAACTTCTTATAAGTTCAGTATTCCAAAGCTATGAACGGCTGTAAGTCATAAATGTAGGTCTATAATTGCGACTCCTGCAGTGCTGTCACTTTTGGCTAGAGGTACAGTTTTTTAGTGCGCCTGTATGCTAATGAAAAAAAAACTAATATGAGCAGAACAAATTTATTCAGCTATATGTAATTTCATTCTGTATATCTACCCAAAAATTTGTCCTTAATTCTGTTGAGTCTTGGTATTTTCCTAACTTCAAGTTTTTTGTTGCAGCTTTAAAACACTTGTTCTTTGCTTGCGATGGCTACCAGCGGTCGTCTAACACGGTAAAAAATGTGTTCTACATTTCCGACATTAACTGATTTTCATTTACAGAGTAATAAATAAGGGCGGGTAAAGAAAAAAGCGCTCGAACGTAACTTGAGGGACCCCTGACCCCCTTTGTTACATGCGGCCGACATGGTCTTTCCAACCGTAAATTAATATGCAAAACACACATGCAGAACACTTTATGAAAATACATGGGTTTCAACAAAGTACAGCAAATGTTAGTTTTATACATGTTCAATTACTGCAGTAAAAGCAAAAAGAAAAAGGGCATATTACACCCAAACTCTGCAACGTGTAATAACATAAAGTTTATTGAACTGCTATCACACTATTTAATACCAGTTCAATAAACGCAGTGGCTTAATAACATTTGAAAGGCATGGCTACTTCGAAAATGCGCAGCCGGTTATAGCAGTCCATTCCTGCCATTGCAAGGAATGGTGCATCTTGCGTCAGCACTCCGTCTGTGGCCTTTTCTGAGGCAAAACTACATATCTTCGGAACCAGGCCCCGGAAACTCCGCTGGTTTTTTGTCCACGCGAATTGCAGCGCCATCCATGAGATGGATGCGGAACCAAAATCGCTTTTCTTTTTTTTTTCTTGTCAACCCTCTCTCATCTTTGTCGTTTCTCTCTCGCCTTCAACTATCGGTGGCGCGGCCCGCGCTCGTCGTCGGCCGTGCTGATAACGGCCAAAACGGCAGAAAATTTGTTTCAGGCATTATGCGGTCAGTTTATCGCCTTCCGTGCTAGCAGTGTGGTCCGTGTGGTAACCTACCGTTGCACGTTTGTCGGCTTTTTTTTTTTTTCGCCATGTCTCGCAGCTGTCGCTGTGATGTCTCGCAGCTGTCGCTGTTCGTGTGTGGTTCCTTGGTGTAGGACCACATGAAGACGAAGTGAGCCATGCGACGTGAAATTCTACCGCATCCCTAAAGACAACAGGTGAGCACCGTGCTGTTTACTTCCCGGTTGTTATTTGTGATAGTAATTGTGCGCAGTCGTACTACATGGCTGTCCGATGGTGAGGCAGCAGTTGGCTGATTTAAATTAAATTATGAGGTTTTATGTGCCAAAACCACGATCTTATTATGAGGCACTCCGTAGTGGGGGACTCTGGAAATTTGGACCACCTGGGGTTCTTTAACGTGCACTTAAATCTAAGTACACGTGTGTTTTCGCATTTCGCCCCCATCGAAATGCGGCCGCCGTGGCCGGGATTCGAGCCCGCGACCTCGTGCTCAGCAGCCCAACACCATAAGTTGGCTGATTTGAAAACACCACAACGATGCAGTAAATCGTTATGCCAACAAGCAGCGAACATAAAGCTCCTGATAAATATAGTACCACCTGTACGTATCGCAAGAAACACGTGTGTAGGTGTACGCTTTGCACTTATTTCTATCTAATTGGTCGCGATCGTTTAAAAATGCGTTTCTGGGAATTAAGGTTGACATATCACAACTAGTACTCTGCCGTGATGCGAAACGAGTTCTGTTTTGTATGTTCCAACTGCGATGCTATAATTTATGATCTTCACTGTTCTTCAGGATGGAAGCGTTTTTAAACTACGCTGGAAGGATGGACCTAATGGGTTTGCCCAGAGACAAGGTCAACAACCGCAGAATATGCTCGGTGCACTTCACGGAGGTGGATTTTATGGACCGAGCGAAAAGCAGCCCGTGAGGAGCTATTCTGCGCATTGGCCATTAGATCAATTACAATAAATGTTTTTTACATGTGCGTACATGGAACACCATCCACGTTTTGTTGCATTCTATAGTGTGTTGCACTGTCTGCTCCAATTCTGGTTTTCGCAAACGAACACAATAAAGTGAGTCCAAAGAACTGTTGTGTTAAGGGCAATTATTTTTTAAATATAATTTGGGCACATACTTGCTTGATACTAATAATGAACGGCACTGCGTGCATGAAAACGCAAAAAGAATCCACTGCGCACAAGCGCGCAGCACGAATGCACGAATGGCACGGCCGGACAGGAGAGGAGCGCGGAGCGCGCGCTTCGGTCCGGCGGTGCGTCTGATAACACCCGCGAGAAAAAAAAAAAAGAAAAAAAAAAGCTCGCCGCGGACAGCTAAAGAAATAAAGAAAAAGAGCATTGAGCGTGCCATGAGAGGAGGGTGAGGCGAGGCTTGCGAGGAGGAATAGGAAAGTCAAGGGGGAAAGGAGAAAAGAGCGGAACAACGTTATCATAAAAAAAGGAAGAAAAAAAAGTGCTATAGCGAAAGGGGGAGGGTAAAAAAAATCGCGCCGCTTTTCTTTCTTTTTTTCTTTTTTTCGCCACCGTAGTACCATCATCCATCCGCTAGGGCCTAACTGAAGTGCGCTTTGGCGCTAGCATCGACTGAGCGTCTGCTATAAATGAACCAATGGGAGGTATAGGAAGATTAAACCCCCTGACGGCGCGGCGGCATCGGCGGCATGCCCGGCGCACGTGTTTTTATACGCGGTTTTATCTGTCAGTCGTGCGAAGCTTTCCGTCCGCTTTGTCGACCAGCAATGTCGTACCATTCATGTAACTGATTTCTTGCTTTCAGTTCACTCTGGGCGCGACGATGACGAGCCAAGAAAGGCAAGGATACGCTTTTATTCATAAAGGAACTGTGGTTTTCGTTTCGGCGGCCTTTTTTGTTTCTGCCAGGTTTAGCTCTACGACATTTGCCGTTGCTTGGACGCACCGTCACTGACTGCCCTGCCTGCGGGTCAGTCAGACAGGTGAAGAAGTTATCGTTATCCGTTAATTTATCAATCGTATAGAAGCATTAGAAAATCGGGTGATGAGGCGATGGCTACAGCGGTGCATGATGCTCTGTGATCGTAGCTAAAAACCGATATCGTCGGTATAACGGCGCAGTTAGCGCTGAAAATGATAACTTTGCGCGCTGTCAACGGTATCATTTGAAGTGGTACGTAGTTAGACGTTCTCACTTTTTTGTCAACAATGGCCGTATCGCCGTCATATTACGGCTGCGCATTATCTCTATCTGTGCTGAAGGAGCTAAGGAGGGCTAGTTGGTTACGAGTATTATGTATGTATCTCGCTGTGTCCCGCTTAAATTCGGGCCGTAAAACCTCGTTTCATAATACCTCTATATGTGCAGGCGAGTACTGAAATAGTTCTAGTTCCCTGGGTCAATGTTAGAGAAAGAAATATCTTGGGGAATCATTCTGTGTCGGCCCTTACACAGCTAATCGCCGCCTGATGAGTGGCACAGTACGTTCATTTTCTTTTTGTTCACGGATGGTCTCTGCCTTGTTACAGTTTTGGAAGTGGCAGCCATTCCTCTGAGACTTGTGCACAGCTGACTCAGCAAGGGTTGCTGCAAGGCAGTAGTTACATGCATTCACCTTTAACGCTTGAATTTGAGCAGCCAACGGCTGAACAGCCGACGATGGTTTTGCTAGGCACCTGCAACTTCGAGTGGGACAAAGCCGGACTGCAAGCGCAAGTGGCTTAGTCAGCTAAGGCGTTGCGCGGCCGAGCACGAGCTCGCGGGATCGAATCCCGGCCGCGGCAGCCGCATTTCGATGGAGGCGAAATGCGAAAACGCCCGTGTGCTTGCGTTGTAGTGCATATTAAAGAACCCCATGTGGCCAAAATAATCCGGAGCCCTCCACTACGGCGTGCCTCATAATCAGAACTAGTTTTGGCACGTAAAACCACAGAAAGAACGGGCTGCAAGCGCATCAATGGACTTCAACGGCGAAGCGGTGGCGGCGGCTGTGCTGACTCGAACCGGAAACAGCTAGCAGACCGCGCATCCCACAATCCCTCGCTATTTTACGGGTCACCTATTGCTCACGATCAGCAGCGATAGCAGTTGTAAGCCGCTTACGTCGTGCATTCACGAAATGGCGTTTATCGGAATAAGCCGAAAGCGACGGTACGAAGGTATGGGTTAGTGGAAATGAAATTTCCCTGCCAAAATTCAGATATGCAGGTGTAAAACCAGTGGATCTGTTGACCGTGGTACGCGTCGCGAATGCCATTTCCGGAGAGCTTAGCATCCCATGCCGTATGATCGGTGGTATGTGCCATAAGTATGGACCTCGGGTTTCTGTTGACGCGTTCGGTTATGTTAGCCTGTGGATGTTATGGAGTTGTCTTTTTGTGTTTGATGCCGAAGGCAGAACACGCCTTCGCAAATGTACGACTCGTGAAGTAAGAGGCGTTGTCAGTTATCAGTTGTGGGGGGAAACCAAAACGCGAGAAGACATCGAGGAGCAGCGCCAAATGTTCCGTGAAGTGCAGGCAAAGGGTATAAGCCAAGCCACTTCATAAAGTGGTCGGTAACCTCTAATAACTAGCGGTTGCACCGCTTGCTTGCTTGCCTTCGAGAGTGACTCGTACCCACTATGGGGGCGTAGCGTGTTTTCCTTCGTTTTCTTTTTTTCTTTTGGTGCTCTCCTCCTTCATTTTTCCTACCTATGCTAGCTTTCCTCTAATAGGTAGACAGTGGAACGTCATCCTGGCTTGAGCGTGGTTGCCACGTCCACCCGATACAAAGGGTCGGCCACCACGTCCACCCGATACAAAAGGTCGGCCACAACATCATCATCATCATCATCATCGGTACCCCATCGCGGGTCGGGGACTGTACGTGTCAACAGCAACAACGAGAGAAGGTGGCTCCTGGGGGGCAGGAGGCTCTGGCAAAGGCGCGCGTGAGAGTGCATCAGCAACATTGTCTTGTGCACCAGTAAAAACATTAATATCCAGCCAGTAAGGCAATTGCCTGCCGGATTCTGAGAACGTTGCAGCCAAGTCAGCGCCATATGGTCAGTTTGGACAGTAAAAGAGGCGCCGTCCAAGTACATGTCATATTTTTTAAGCTCGAAGACATTCGCGATCAGTTAGTGTAATTCTTCTCTGCGGGAGTAAGAGTGTGACTTGCGAACGCAACTGGCCCCAACTCACCCTCGAATTCTTGTAGTAAAACAGCGGCGAGACCGTAGTCGCTAGCGTCGGTTTGCAGCACAAACGGCTTGTTTAAGTTTTCACTTTCTGTGCATATCGCCCATGACTCAGCCACCTTCCTCTGTCATTCTGCTTTGCCGCCTAGGATACTGGAAACAGTTAAGTGCACTTTTGAGCATTCAGTGTTCTGAATGCGTTTTGCTGAGATTCGCCCCAATTCCATTTTACGCACTTGCGTAAGCGGAACCGTGAACTCCGCGCAGCGTGGTATGAAAGAACGGTAGAATGTAATCATTCCCATAAAACGCTGCAAGCTCTTGACGTCGCGCGGGCAAGGGTATTCTGCAATGGCGCGAAGCTTCGCGTCATTATGACGAAGCTGACTGTCGTCCACAAAAAAACCTAGCAAGTATACTTTTGAGCATGCTAATTGGACTTTTTGTGGGTTCACGGTAAGCCCCGCGCAACGCATTTTCTGAAGTAGATGGCAAGGTGTTCTAGATTTTCCTCAAGATTGCGCGAAAAGATGACATCATCCATACATGCCATTGCGAATTTGTACCGCACTTCATCGATAACAATATCCATGAGGCGTTAGAAATAACTCGGCGAGTTCTTCAAGCCGAATGGCATGTGAACAAATTCGAAGAGTCCTTTATAGCAAGTCAATGCTGTTTTGGGGATGTCAGCGGGTTCCATGCCAATTAGCAACAATCCCCGAGAGTAATCGAGTGTAGTGAACACCATTGCACTACCCAGACTTGATAGAATAGACTCAATTGAGGGAAAGGAATAAGCATCCCGAACAGTGACATCGTTTAATCGTCGATAGTCTACGCATAAGCGAACTGTGCCATCTTTCTTATGCGCTAGAACGATATACCAGAAGCCCAAGGGCTCTGGGACGGTCTCACCACGCCGGTGTCGATTTATCTCCTGCAGGACAATATCCAGGAGCGCCCGCTTGTGCAAGCTCAGTGGCCTTGGGTTGCAGCTCCAAGGTTGTGTAGTTCCTGTATCAATGCGGTGACGCAGTACATGAGTGCAGCTGGGCTTTTCCGTGAACATGGCTGCGAACGGCTCCAGCGTGCGCACCAGCTGTCGTTTCTGCTCATGCTAAAAAGTGCCCTTCTCAACTGTTTCCAGTATCCTAGGTGGCAAAGCAGAGTGACAGAGGAAGGTGGCTGAGTCATGGGCGATATGCACAGAAAGAGAAGCTGAAGCAAACTGACACAAATCACCTGTGCAAGTAACTCGAAAGCCGCCGTTTGCCAAGTCCAACACTACGTTTTTACGAGCGATAAAGTCCCGGCCCAGTAGCATGGGTACTGCCAACCCCGGGCAATAAATAAGACGCTGTCGGTATATCTTACTTATGAGAGAGAGCTTGAGGCGCACCGCAGCTCGTGCTGTTATTAATGCTCCGTTCGCAGCTCGCAAGCGCGTATTACATTGTGTGAGTTGCACTTTACGCGTCTGGCATAAATGAAAAACGTCCTCTCCAATGAGAGAGATGCTGCCACCAGTATCGAGAAGCGCGGATATTTCCGTGCCTAAAACATGTACCTTGATATATTGTGCAGGGCAAGAGCTAGCAGAGCTATAGTACGTTCTATCCGGCAGACTGAAAGAAGGTCATTTGGCTCACCCTCGGTGATTGCGGCCGTGGGCGAAGGTGGGGAGCTTGTTACCACCGTGGGCCGAGGCTGTTACCCGGTTGGGATCCCGCCGAAGCGAGGGCGGCATTGCACACTCATGCCGGTAGCAGGCTGCGCCACAAGTGCACTGGGTCTGTGTCGCTCTTCCATTAGACTATCGTTAACTTCGGTCGCTGAGTATGTGCCACTAAGTGTGCGGCAAGCGATGGAACAATTCTCAGCGTCGGAGGCACCGGCGCGTCACGCTTATCGTCTAGGAGGCCACGCGCAGACTTCTCGGCAGTACCACTAGATGTCCAGAAAGAAGCGCGACAGAGGAGCCCGGTTGCCGCATGACACGATTCTCAGCGTTCGCATGAACCGGCGCGCCATGCATATCGGAGGCCACGCGCAGGCGGCGGGCGCCGAGTGTTATGGAAGTGCGAAAGACTAATAGTACACACCTCATCATGCATTACTCGTTTCGACGGTGACAATACATTGTTTCAATGCTATTACCGTCGTCAGTCATCGTGAGATGGGTTCGGCCGAATTTTTGAGCCTTTCAGTGTACCTTAATACTGCTATACAAATATTATTTTTTTCTTCTTTTCAATGATAGAAAGTTCGTTTCATAGCACGTTTTTCTCCTTCTTTGCGCCACCACTCATGTCTTACAAGTCTCCACCGCTGATCCATTTACGTTCCCCCAACGCCTGGGGCATCTGGTGGACCCATAGGGGCGTTCCTATGAGCCAATGTACTGCTGAATCCGCACGGTCACTTCAAACATGGAGCATGGAACTTACGGTGCGCGATGAGGGAGCGCGCTCTACGCGCTCCAGCCTGGGAGATGGTGCGCGAGAGCTCGTGCCTGCTATGGTATCCAGCACGGTGACGTGTTTCCGCCTTCCTTGCACGTGTGGTACCTCTCATAGCAGCGCGAACAGCTTGCATCACAACAGTAGACCGCTGTTGCTACCTCCGTCGCTGCGCGTCGAGTTCCTCGAGCCCGACATCGTCGATCAAGAATTGCAGCAGCTTGTACGTCAGCGGTGCCATATCCACAAAGCGCGCAAAATGCGATAGCGGAAGCGACACAGCACTCGTCACATGACGCGTTGGTGTTTCCGGGCACAGTCGCCCAAATCGCCGTTAAGATATATATATATATATATACGCTCCTACCCGCCGCGGTGGCGAGGTCGCGGGATCAAATCCCGGCCGCGGCGGCCGCATTTCGATGGGGGCGAAATGGAAAAACGCCCGTGTCCCGTGCGTTCGGGGCACGTTAAAGATCCCCTGGTTGTGAAAATTAATCCGCAGTCCCCCACTACGGCGTGTCTCATAATCAAATCGTGGTTTTGGCACGTAAAACCTCAGAATTCAATTCAAGCTACGCTCCAAAGGCCTCGCGCCCGAGCGCATTCGAGTGCGTATAGCTTAGGAGTTCAGAGCACGGTAACTATAACGGTAAGGCGCCTCCCAGATATCCCAAATGGAATGCAGGTGGGGGAACTAATGACGATGATGATGCATCCTAGCCCAGCTGATAGCTTATAGTACAGTGTACTAGAATTCTAGTACACTGTAGCTTATAGCTATGCCTGTTGAACCAAATAAGTATAACCTCTTTGATTAAACCCTGCCTGTGTCAGGTGGTTTGCAACTCTTGGTTGGTGATACACGTGATCACCATATGATGCTAACAGGCATCGATGCCTGTTAGTATCATGTCCAAGGTATAAGCATAGGGCAAATGAAATCTTTTTATTGAACTTTCGAAAAGATAGATGAATTTATAATAACCTTCATATAACAATACACAGAAAAAGAACTGAAACTGAAAGAAATGCCAACTTTTGCCACCGCTGGGAGCTGAACCCACAACCTCCGCATGACGCATGTGGTGCTCTACCTATTTAGCTATATGGCGACGGCTGCCCCTCCGTCGTCGTGCCAAAATAACACAACAGAATTATCATCAACTGTGCAGATTCAGTGTTAATAGGTACCACGATAGCAGACAGCTGCAGTGGCATCGCAGGAGATGGACAAAGATGAGCAGCACTGCAGGTCCAGCTGGGCTCTGCTGACCGGTACTTCGGGACCACAACTTCCCCAAACATCTACACAGGGTACTTTCTGCACCACATTTATTTTATTGTAAATCAAATTTGTACAACAGTGTTTATACACTAAAACCACCACCCCCCCCCCTAAAAAGAAAAATGATAAATGTACATACAAAATGTGCAAAGATCTATACAAGATTGATACAGGGTGTCCCTGCAATCATGCACAAAGTTCATTCTATGTGAATAAGACCAGGTGCATGTTGTTTAGTCTTGTTTAGAAACCGCCAGTAATTTTTTAGGCCCTGAAATCTCGTTATTTAATTCAAAGTAATTATAGAACTCTTTAATTGTTCTAATTGTGAAGATATCAATTAGGAGGTTGTAGAAAATTATATGACAGTATGACAGGTCATAATGACGTTTCCAGAAATGTACACATCGCGTGTTTACTTTTTCCCGGCAAATAGAGAAATCCCGCGAACTATGAAACATACCACGTGACTGCTCACGAAATAGCAGCGCCATCAGACAGTCGCCCTTTCATCTCAGGCTCGCCGTTCAGGGCAGCGCATAGGGTTTCTCACTATATTACCTAGAGGGAAATCTGGCGCTGCTGCGTTGTTATGCTTGGGAATGCCGGTATATTGTGACTTCGGATTGGCATCGTTCTCGGAAAGCCAGTTAGCCTTGAAGACGCGCCTGGCTAGCACCGTTCCGTCTGTCACAATGATTCATTTCCTGCTGAAAAAGCATGTAAAAAGCTATTTTAGCTTTATTATTACACAAAAACATGTTTCGTTTAATTTTGAGGACTAATTATTGGATGTACAATTATATGAAACGTAAAAAAAGTATCAGATGGCTGCTAAAGTTGTAGTACAGACGACAAGATTATCGCTCACTTTGGAACAACTTCTCGTTTGTTCTTGCTTTTCTTCGGTGGATTCTGCATTGTAGGTGAGTAAACTTTAATGAGAGATGTCATATGGGTGAATGAAAGTTTTTTGTGAAGATTTTATTCTAAGAACGCATTATTTGCGTAGTCATATCCATGTTTTAGATGAAGCCTCGTACAACACCAGCCAACACAAGCCTCGCAGACACATGCGCCGTCAGGGAGCGACTAAATCCCCACCAGAACACACCAGTGTTGCCAGATCTCGTCTTGTTCGGTTCCCTAGATTTGCGAGGTGGCGATGTCCCTAGTGAAGTCACGCGACTGCGTGCTGCGCTCGCCTCCCCCGCCTCATACGTGCGTGCGCCAGATTTCAACGTGTGTGCACGCAGGAGATGAACGTGGGCGCAAGGTTTACACTTGCAGCTTATTCTGAAGAGAAATGAAACTATGTTTCATTTATTCATGAGAAATATAAGTTAGCACGTGTTACGACGGGGTAAGTGCTATGACCAGTCGAGGCCAGCTATAGGCGACTGGTCATGGCCGTCTGGTGTTGAGCAATCGGGCCGTGACGAGACGCTCTCTCGACTCGTTCTTAACGCATTTTATGCGGTGACAAACGCGCTGACGATCTACAGGTGCATTGCAATAGTCGATTTACGTTTTCGACCTGCCACGCGGACTTCCCGTAGCTCTAACCGGCAACAGCTCACAGGTTCAAAAAAAAAAAAAAAAGAAAAAGAAAAAAAAACGGCAAGATCATGTTTCTAACGTGACTTTTTGGAATCATGAGGTTAGTGGGCGCACAGATGTGAACGAACAGATTGCGCAATTTGAGAACACACACGGAGCCTGAACCTTTACCGCGGAGCGACCTAAATTTCTTGTCAAATAAACACACACACAGGTTAATGCGAATAACCGATTCCTTATCGCGCACAATCGACCACTTACATACACAAAAAGGGTCAACAATCGTCGCCACCAAGACGATTCATCCAAATGATCGCATATGCCACACAAGACAAGGCATCGCCGAAGATGAAGTTGTTGACAGTCCTAACAATCTCCCCGTGAATTCATGTGAGCGCTCGCGAGATAACGCAATCCTGGCTAAAACAAACAAACACAGAAATTATTATAAACAGAACAATGCGCATAGACGGGTCCATCATTAATCATATGGGCAGCAGCGAAAAAATATGCACAGCGAGTTTCACTTCGCCTGTTCAAGTGGTCGACTTGACTAGGGAATTTCGGCCTCCATTCTGGGTACATGAAAGAGCTAGTTTTAGGGAGCGGCCCAGAGTTGCCAGCATGATGTTTTATATACCGCTAACCTTGGGCGATGTTGCGGTCGGTATTTAGTCTCGCGCATCCCGTCATACCCATGATGGCACAGGGCCCTTCAAAAAACTCGCATAAGACGGTGGCGCCAGATTACCCTCTAGGTGTTATAGTGAGAAACTCTATGGGGCAGCGCATTTCCTTAATCTTGATATGCAATAATCGCCGGGAGCTGTTCGCGCGTCGTGGAAAGAACACGCGTGCCGTTATCGCCGCCCGTCGGCCCAGTAACCGATGAATAGATTTCCCACTGAGGCTGATTGATGGCGCTACTATTCCGTGCGCACGGTGCTTAGTGCGCACTGAAGCCGTTCGCTCCTTTCCATTTGCGTGATGCGGATAACAGCCAGATAACTGCGAAAGGGCAGATTGACACTGCGTCGTGCTCCCTCAAGGTCTGCAGAATTAAGCGCCATTTCCTCCTCAAGATCACTATACATATCGTCATGGGCGGTTACATGGTCAGCGTCATGGCCAGCGTACAGTTCTGAACAATTAAAACGCGATACTCGTAGCGGGTGACGGCTGTGAGCCACCGGAGAGCGCTGGGTGATCGCGTGGCTATTACGAATTTGTCACCGCCCCGTTTAAAAGGGGATCCCAATCAATCAGTAGCAGCAGCAGCAGCGTACCATATATGGTGATTTGTACTAGGGTGCTTTGTACATCTTCAGTTCTTTCTCAATTTGCTCTAGATGCTCTTTCGGGGCATCTTCCCGGTCGTCCTGTTCCAGCACCTGCGACACGCAACACTTTCGACGCCACGCAAGCAGCGCGTCATTTGTGCATTCCACAAACTCCCGCAGCCTCTGACAAGGTTAGAGGGCCTGAATTTCCTGTTTCAGCGTATTAATTACTAATGAGATGAGGCCAGTGGCACGCCTGAGCTTTGTTTTTCGGGCACGTTTAGGTCATGAGTTGTTCCGTAAGGGCAGCGATCTCTTCACGACGCGCGTTTTCGAGCTCCTTCAACTTCTGAAGATAGGTAGCAGCGTTTTCAAGGTTTTTCGAGAACAACATGAAGTCGTCGGGACTGTACACAATCTCTCTATCAGACTGTGTCTCTAGTTCAGCCCCAATCAAGTCTAGCTGCGCAACTATCTCCTTTCGAAGGGCCTCGAAATGTGCAAGTCCGCAGGGCATTTTGCTGTTGGAAAACGTGCAGACGCTCCCGCAGCTAGTGCAGCTCTTCTACTTGTGATGGTATGGCGCCACCGCATACGAAAATAAATGCAGGCTCTTGAAACCTGCGGTAGAGGTCTGCCTCCTCGCTTCTCAATGTGCGAAGCTCTCGCTCACGGGAGGATTTTAGTTCCCCTAGCCTCTGCACAAGCGCTCGCATTTCTCGTCTTCTTGCGGCACCACTGTACGGCCTTCAGTCAAGGTGACAGGCATGGTGAGCTCAGAGGCCAAACACTCCACTTCGCTTGTGTAAGAGTTAATTAATGCGCCTCAGAATTATTTCCTTCATCTCCGACTGATCCTCCGTGAAAAGGTTAAGAAAACATCCTTTTGTTCCTGCCAGGCGACTACGTCGCCTCCCGGTCGATCTGGTGCGTCCCACAGATTCTTGCTTTCAACTAGGTGGGTGTTCCCAGCGCTCAGCGGTGGCGCAAAAAAGCACCTGCAGCCATGCGCTCCGAGTATCGCATTTCAAATCGCCGAACGTGCACTGCACCTTTGCGATTGTGGGACACGTTTGCTGATTAGTTGATTATGGAGATCGATGCTTGCCAGGCGTGCGTGGTCACGGCCGGGCTTGACTGGCGCGCGCGCTCGCTTCGAGCCCGGCCGTGGCGTGTCCGCTAGCTGCTCCTGCCCCAAACCAGGGGGCGCGCAGAAGCTATCGTGCATAAAATCCCTATATAAGAAAAGTACCGCCATCTACTCTTTCCTCCGCCGCCTCCTCTCCTAAAGTGCTTGCTTTTTTTCTTTACTTTTTGCTTGCGAAAGCCAAGTCGACGGTGGCGCACCTAGAAAGTCCACGTTGAAGCTTTCAGGCCGGGCGCGCGCTGCCGCCGCCGCCGGCGACTGCGCAGAGGACTTTCAACATGGCTCTGAGGCGCAAAAAAAGAAAATATAAAGAAGTGAAAAGCGCGCGCTATCATCGTCCAATAAGGGAGAGAGAGAAGCGGCGTTTATCAAAGGATGGCGGTACTTTTCTATTATAGGGATTTTAATCGTGCAATAGCACGATATAGTTGACTATTTGTCCCCTGGTTCAAAGGGGATGCCATCAAATCATCATCACCGCCAATCGCGTAGATCGATGGCGAGATCAAAGCCTTTCGCTACTTTTCGAAGCTGCAGGGGCTTTAGTGCGCACTAGGGCAACTAGGGTTAGGGTGGCTAGAATGGCAGGGTGTCTCAATGCGCTTATCCTCCCCTGCTGCGGAGGAGATGGAACGCATTGAAGTACCCTAGTGCGCACGGGCACGCAGCCACATGGTATTTTTTTTTCTATTTCGCGGGCTTTCTGTTTCCCGGAAAAAAATAAACACGAGATGTGTACCTGGCCGGAAACTCCCTATTTTGAGGTGCCTTTCGATTCTTTGCAACCGCCTCATTGACATCTTGAGTTAGAACAATAGTTTTAAAAAGTTAGATAATAACTTTGAATAAATAACTGGATGTCACGCACTAGAAAATTCTTGGCGGTTTCTTAACAAGACTCTAACAACATACACTTGGTCCTATTCCCGTAGAATAATCAGTGTTTTTTTATTCGTTTTTTTATAAACAGTGCATGATATCTGGGACACCTAAGTACAGCCAATGTGTTCGACCTACTATACAGAAAGCGTTACTAAACCACTAGGTTAAAAAAAAAGTACAATGACAGCGACATTTTTAGGCCAGATGCAGAGCATCTTTGCATTGTATTTGAACCAAGTGTTTAAAATGAATGTCCATTTTTACTGTGAACTAAAAGTAACAAATGGTGTTACACCATGTGGTGCCACAACATATTTGTGCAGTGAATTCATGCAAAGAGCTCATACTGCATGTGCCAGCAGTTTTACTAAACTTTTTTTCAAAGCCTGAAAACCATGGCATACTCAATTGGCATTGAACATTCCACGTTGAATTGAATAGCGCAAAACACTGGCAATGAAGATGATATCACATATGGCACAAGTAATGAAACTAATTGCAAGTATTTCTTATTTTGTAATAAAAAATATTCTTTTAGTAGTTTTATTACAAACAGCTACTCAGCACGCAGTGAACTGTGATCCATTTCATTTACAAAAGGAGCTCTAATGTTTTTGGTCCACTCGTAATTTGTTGAGCAGCCCAGCTGAAAACTATATCTCACAGAAGTAGTAAACAAAGTTCTTGTTACTAAGGCCGTGAACAAGTGCAGTGCACACAATAAGACAGATGGCGCACCTTCATATTGACACGTACACATGTTTATCTTTCACCGGTGGCCGCTTTCAACATTGGCTGACAAATGTTAAACGTTATCGCTCGGCGCAGGACGCGCCTGCATTGGAAGCTTCTCGGACGTTATCAATGCTTCTATCCGTCGTCTGTGGTCACCGACGCCCATGTAATCTGATTGTATGAGCGACGCGAATTGTCTAGAACTTTCTGGAAGACACGCGGGCATCAGGGATTAATCTGGAACCTTCGATGACTCAGGTATAAAAGCCGACGCGTTTCGCCGCTGATCAGATTTCGACGATCGCCGACTGTGTTCGCCGCTATCGTTGTGCTTCAAGTGTAACTTGCTTTTGTGGGCACAGGTTCGCCCAATAAAGAATCAGTTTCGTCATTCCCAGTTTTACGACTGTTTGCTTCATCGTCACTACTACGTGACATCTGGTGGAGGTGCTTTTATGTCCTTGTACCGGACCCCCCCGTCCAGCCGTGAGCCAAGCCCACACCGTCTAGAAGACGTCGACGCCTACCCCGACCAGCGAGCTAGTCGCAGGCTACTGAACCTACCACCGGAGTACGAACCCCTACCTGAGAAGACCAAGAGGACAAAAGTCATGACCTCGGCAGCAGCTACCATGACAGCCCCTGTGCCAACATCTGCGGTCGTGATGCAACAATCCAGGGAGCCGCCGACTTTCCGCGGTTCGCCATGTGAAGACGCCGAAAGCTGGCTGGAGGCATACGACCGGGTCGCTACGTTCAACAAGTGGGACTGCGACGAAAAGCTGCGCCATGTTTACTTCTCTCTTGAAGATGGCGCCAGAACCTGGTTCGAGAATAGGGAACGTTCACTAACAACCTGGGACCTCTTCCGAGCCGC
Organism: Dermacentor silvarum; assembly: GCF_013339745.2. Taxonomy (NCBI): domain Eukaryota; kingdom Metazoa; phylum Arthropoda; class Arachnida; order Ixodida; family Ixodidae; genus Dermacentor; species Dermacentor silvarum. The sequence continues at coordinate 42,902 of NW_023606467.1, forward strand.
CTTCCTGGACACCTTCACGAGCGTCGTCCGTAAAGAAAGAGCTGCAGCCTTGCTTGAAAACCGTGTACAGCTCCCGAATGAGGGCATCGGTATGTACACTGAAGAAATGACTCGATTGTTCCGGCACGCCGATCCAGCTATGCCCGAAGACAAGAAAGTTCGCTTGCTCATGCGGGGAGTTAAGCAGGAGCTATTCGCCGGACTGGTACGGAATCCACCAACAACAGTCCAAGACTTTCTCTCGGAGGCTACGACGATCGAGAAAGCACTGGACATGCGCAACCGGCAATACAATCGCCGTTCGACGCCACACTACGCCGAAGTCCAAGGACTTTCCGACGACCTACGAGACACCATCAGGGCGATAGTACGCGAAGAGCTGCGGAAGTTGCTACCGTCGTCGCAGCCTCAAGTTGCTTCCATCGCCGATATCGTGCGGGAGGAAATCCAGCAATCGCTAGGATTTCCCGAATCGCCGCAACCCCAGCCGGAAGCGATGACATACGCCGCCGTCGCCCGTCGTCAAGGCCCCCCTCCGCGCTCGTGCCAGGGCCCCGTAACGCCGCAATTCCGTCGCCCAGCGCCGCCGCCGCAGCCAGCACGCCCGCCCGTCGCCCAGCGCAGCTACCCGAGAAAAACGGACATTTGGCGCGCCCCCGACCACCGCCCGCTCTGCTATCACTGCGGGGAAGCCGGCCATGTCTACCGCCGATGCCCATACCGCGAGATGGGCCTACGAGGGTTCGCCGTCAACGCGCCACGTCCACAGCTTGGCGAGCGACCACGTGACATCGCCGACTACCTCGCCGGAGCTCAGTGGCAACCACGACGACCCTCACGCTCGCCGTCACCAGGCCGCTACATCTCGCCCCATCGCCGTCAGTACACCGGTCCCACTCGGGGCCGATCTCCCAGTCCTTACCCGGGAAACTAAAGGCAGCAACCGATGGAGGTGCGGTTGCTGTACGACGCAATACCGAAGATCCTCCGCCGCCGACGAAGAAGATTCGCGAATCACCACGACGAGGTATCAGCACACCGCCTGGCAAGAGCCCTAACGACAACACTTCGCCGCCGAAAGAAGACCTACCGACGCGACGTAGCAGCAGCGGAGCAAGCCGACGCAGCCGTGATCCGACGCCACGACTTAACCGCAACGCCAGACGACGGTCTACCGACTTAGACGTGCTAATTGATGGTCATCACGTCACTGCTCTCGTCGACACTGGAGCCGACTATTCCGTCTTCAGTGGCCCGTTCGCCGCCAAGTTGAAGAAGGTGAAGACTGCCTGGCAAGGACCCGATATCCGTACAGCGGGAGGCCACCTAATAACGCCGGCTGGAATCTGCACAGCACGAGTCACTGTGAACAACCGCACTTACCCGGCGAGCTTCGTAATCCTGCAGCACTGCTCCAGGGATGTCATCCTAGGCATGGACTTTCTAAACCAACACGGTGCAGTCATCGACTTAAGGTCCAAGTCGGTAACGCTTTCAACGCACAACGCGATACCACCGGATACAGACATCAGTTACCATGCCTTGAATGTGCTAGAAGAACAAGTCACCGTTCCGCCTCGCTCCAGCGTAATGATTTCCGTCGGTACCGAAGTGCCTGCAGACATGGAGGGTGTCATCGAGGGCGATCATCACTTACTGCTCGACCGTGAAATTTGCGTCGCTAGAGGCATAGCTGAGCTACGAGCAGGGAAAGCAAGGGTGATGCTCACGAACTTCAGCCCCGAATACAAGCACATTAACAAAGGCACCACGGTCGCCTACATCGACGAAATAGTACAAGTCAGCAGTGCTTTCGCCTTCACGGATTCCAGTGCACCTGCAACGACGACTATAGTACCTGAACCAACTTTCGACGTCAATCAGAACCTTCCCAGGCATAGGAAAGAACAACTAAAAGATCTGCTCCTGCAATACAAGGACTGCTTCTCGTCGTCGTCAAAAGTTCGACAAACCCCTGTCGCCAAGCACCGCATCATAACCGACGAAAATGTCCGCCCACTCCGTCAGAGCCCGTACCGAGTTTCGGCGCGCGAACGCGAGGCCATAAGGCAACAAGTCGACGAAATGCTACGCGACGACATCATCCAGCCGTCCAAGAGTCCGTGGGCGTCCCCCGTGGTGTTAGTGAAGAAGAAGGATGGAACCCTACGTTTCTGCGTCGATTATCGTCGCCTCAATAAGATCACGAAGAAGGACGTATACCCCCTCCCACGGATTGACGACGCCTTGGATCGACTCTACAACGCAAAGTATTTTTCGTCGATGGACCTCAAAACCGGCTACTGGCAAATCGAAGTCGACGAGAGGGACCGGGAGAAGACTGCCTTTATAACACCAGACGGACTGTTCGAGTTCAAGGTCATGCCGTTTGGTCTTTGCTCGGCACCTGCGACTTTCCAACGCGTCATGGATACAGTACTGGCAGGCTTGAAGTGGCAGACTTGCCTCGTGTATTTGGACGACGTCGTTGTGTTTGCCTCAAGCTTCGAAGAACACCTGCGGCGCCTTGAAACAGTTCTTCAAGCTATCAAGACCTCCGGACTCACGTTGAAGCCAGAAAAGTGCCGCTTCGCATACGAGGAGCTCTTGTTTTTGGGCCATGTCATCAACAAGTCTGGAGTGTGCCCTGACCCACAGAAAACGGCGGCCATCACTGACTTTCCTCCGCCCGCCGACAAGAAGGCAGTGCGTAGATTTCTTGGCCTGTGCGCCTATTACAGGCGCTTCGTCAAGGATTTTTCACAGATCGCCGAGCCACTGACGTACCTCACGAAGGCCGACGTCGAGTTCAAGTGGGAGACGCCGCAAATCGAAGCATTTGAAGAACTGAAGCGACGCCTACAATCGCCGCCCATCCTTGCGCATTTCGACGAAAACGCCGATACCGAAGTCCACACCGACGCAAGCAGCGTAGGACTCGGCGCCGTGCTTGTGCAGAGGACTGACGGACTAGAAAGGGTTGTAAGTTACGCTAGCCGGTCGCTATCGAAGGCGGAATCAAATTATTCCACAACAGAAAAGGAGTGCCTCGCCATCATCTGGGCTACATCAAAGTTTCGCCCCTACCTCTACGGCAGGCCCTTCAAAGTTGTGAGCGACCACCACGCCTTGTGTTGGCTAGCTAACTTGAAGGATCCTTCAGGTCGCCTCGCACGATGGAGTCTGAGACTTCAAGCATTCGACATCACCGTCGTTTACAAGTCCGCGCGAAAGCACTCTGACGCCGACTGCTTGTCTCGCGCCCCCGTCGAACCGCCGCCACAGGATGACCAGGATGACGACACTTTCTTGGGACCCATCAGTGCCGACGAATTCGCCGAACAACAGCGAGCCGACCCGGAACTAAGGAACCTTGTAGATTACCTGGAAGGCAAGACCGTCACTGTGCCGAAGGTGTTCAGGCGAGGATTGGCGTCGTTTTTCTTGCAAAACGACATTCTCCTAAAGAAGAACTTCTCGCCTCTCCGAGCCAACTACCTCCTCGTGGTACCCTCAGCATTGCGTCCAGAGGTTCTGCAAGCTCTCCATGACGACCCAACGGCTGGACACCTCGGTTTTTCCCGCACGCTCGCGAGGATACAAGAAAAATACTACTGGCCTCGCCTCTCTGCCGACGTCGCCCATTACGTAAGGACATGCCGAGACTGTCAGCGACGCAGAACGCCGCCGACAAGGCCAGCCGGACTTCTACAGCCGATCGAGCCACCTCGCCGACCGTTCCAGCAGATTGGGATGGACTTACTGGGGCCTTTTCCGACGTCGACGTCCGGGAATAAATGGATCGTCGTAGCTACGGACTACCTCACCCGCTACGCCGTAACAAAAGCCTTGCCCAAAGGCAGTGCTGCCGAGGTAGCCCGATTCTTCGTTGAGAACATCCTCCTGCGTCACGGTGCCCAAGAAGTCCTCATCACCGACAGAGGTACTGCCTTTACGGCAGAACTAACTCAAGCCATCCTGCGATACAGCCACACAAGCCATCGCCGGACCACCGCCTACCACCCGCAGACGAATGGCCTCACCGAGCGCCTAAATAAGACCATCGCCGACATGCTGGCAATGTACGTCGACGTCGAACACAAGACGTGGGATGCCATCCTTCCGTACGTGACCTTCGCATACAACACGGCCGTGCAAGAAACGACGCACATGGCGCCGTTCAACCTGGTCTACGGAAGGAACCCGGCAACGACGCTTGACGCCATGCTACCGGACGTCACCGACGAAGAAAATCTCGACGTTGCCACCTATTTGCAGCGTGCCGAAGAAGGTCGACAGCTCGCCCGACTGCGCATCAAGAACCAGCAGAGGACCGACAGCCGACACTACAACCTTCGACGACGCTACGTCGAGTACCAGCCCGGTGACCGTGTTTGGGTCTGGACTCCGATACGCCGACGAGGACTTAGCGAGAAGCTGTTACGTCGCTATTTCGGACCATATAAGATCACCCGACGTATTGGCGCACTGGACTATGAGGTCGTGCCAGACGGCATTTCGCAATCACAGCGGCGCCGGGCACGACCTGAAGTCATCCACATGGTGCGTCTTAAGCCTTTCTACGCCCGCTGACGAACTTAGGTACTTTGTTACTTTGTTATGTTTTTGTTTATTACGCATGGTTTTGTTTTCGCTTTCGTGTTTGTTTGTAGCATCGGGACGATGCTTTTTAAGGGGAGGGTATTGACACGTACACATGTTTATCTTTCACCGGTGGCCGCTTTCAACATTGGCTGACAAATGTTAAACGTTATCGCTCGGCGCAGGACGCGCCTGCATTGGAAGCTTCTCGGACGTTATCAATGCTTCTATCCGTCGTCTGTGGTCACCGACGCCCATGTAATCTGATTGTATGAGCGACGCGAATTGTCTAGAACTTTCTCGAAGACACGCGGGCATCAGGGATTAATCTGGAACCTTCGATGACTCAGGTATAAAAGCCGACGCGTTTCGCCGCTGATCAGATTTCGACGATCGCCGACTGTGTTCGCCGCTATCGTTGTGCTTCAAGTGTAACTTGCTTTTGTGGGCACAGGTTCGCCCAATAAAGAATCAGTTTCGTCATTCCCAGTTTTACGACTGTTTGCTTCATCGTCACTACTACGTGACAATATTTAAGCACTACAGCACAACACGAGCAGGCCATAGAGAGGAACAGACGCATACAAGTGCTATACTCATTCATACAAAAGGCGAAACTAACCACAATTCTGCTACTTAGCAGATCACGGATTCAATTCCCAGTCATGGCAGCCACATTTTGGTGGAGGCATAATGACAATACCTTCATGCATCAAGACCTGTGTGTACATTACAGAAATGCAAGCAGTCTAAACTAACTCACAGCCCTGTATTATTTTTAGACATTAACACTTTGAGAGTCAAATACTTCTATACGGCGCCGCGAACAAGTCCCATATGGTCGACGCCCGTCTGTTTGGTTGAAAAACGCACCAATTTTACAACTCTCTGTTGCCCACCAAGTGCTGTCACCCTGTGTGTATACAAGATTTCTTCATTTTTTAATTTTTTTTTCTCCCAACTCGCTTCGTAGCGTCTAATTCCACGGCTTGTTTATGGCCTGTACATGCTCGAGCCGCCCATCGCCGCAAGCTGCACCGCACGCGGGCGTTCAGTGGCGGCGCCGCGGCGGGCGGTAGGAGCAACCGGGCACAAATTAATTCGATTCACGCTGGGACCGCGCGAGCGGTGCCGTACGCATGCGCCCTCTGGCTGGAAAAACAGATAACCAGCGACTGGCAAATGCAACAGCGCGGTCGCAGCGTTTGGGTGCTGGCGACCAGCAAAATTTTGGCCCGAGCCAGGATTTTGTTATTACGTGTGTTTTCTTATTAGGTAATTTTCTGATTAGTTAGCTCGAGCGGTTCGCATGTGCCGGCATCGGCACTGCGATTTGGGGACGCGACGTCTGCTGAGAGCTGGCAACCGAGAGGCGGGGCAATGATGTTCCAAGTCGGCAACTATCGTCAACAGCAGACGACACTGGCATATTTTTGTCGACGTGGGTTCAAGCTTCCGCGTCACGGCGAAAACGCGACTCTTGAACTGTCACGCTCTGTTCTGCGACTGCATGTGTTGCGTTGGCGCGGTGACCCACCTTTCGAACACTATGCAGTGATCTTACCTGCGCCTTTTTTTTTTTTTTCGTTTTCCTTTCTTTCTCTCTTTTTTTTTTTTATCATTGCTACCGCACACTGTTGCAACAACATACATCGCTATGTACTCGGTTGTGTGCGGCGCGATGGCGCATTTTTTTGTAGATGTGCTAGCGAAAGCTTGCAAGACCGCGCGTGCACGCGAACACACCTGTTTTTAAGCCAATGAACAAGGGATTTGTCGCAGGGATTTGCAACGCTGTAGCACGCTGAACCGCCACAGCGTTATACAGGGTGTTCATTTTTAAGTTTTAGAGATTTTTTTTAGAAATCGTCTGTGGCAGGTAGCATAATTCTTATCATTGAGCTGGGTTATTCGATGAGGCGGACATTAGTAACACGAGAAATCGAAACCCATATTTAACTAATTAACAAGAAATTCACTAATGAACTTCTTAGTTAATTACTTTACGACAGATATTGGGATTTACGAATTGGAGCCGGTGAGCTTGTCAGGCGTATCCACTTGGGATGAATCTACAGAATGACGCCAGTTTGAAGATATGCGCCATCAAACTCGCCGTAAAAATGCACTGTTCCACTTACTTTTTTTACCAAAATGCTGTTTTATACATTGAAGCACGAAAGTAACTGGAACGCCCATGTATTTCGTCCCACACTTTGGGAAATATCTCAAAACTGGCGTCAAACAGGCTATAATTGGTAAATTGCAATATGTGTCGTAAAGTAATTAACTAAGAAGTTCATTAGTCAATTTTTGTTAGTTGAATATGTGTTTCGATTTTTTGTGCTACTAATGTCCACCACATCGAATAACCCAGCTCAACGATAAGAATTATGCTACCTGCCACAGGCGATTTTTAAAAATTTCGTAAAACTTAAAAATGAACACCGTGTATATTAACATACTCTTATGCAGATGGTTCTATTATCGCGGAATACAGCTGTGTAGATCGACAAGTCACTTCTCCTCATCACTGAGCACGCGAGTCAATATTCAACTACGGCTTGTTGATTTACTCGCTCACATTTTTTTTAGTAGTTGCCAAGTTAAAATGAGCGTACAATTGATTACATGATAGAATATGAATGTCACACAGCACTCGTGTTTGTTCATTCTGTGTTACTCTGTTGTTCCATTGATGAAAAAAGCCGGCAAAGCAGTGCCCCCGGGCCCGACCAGGTTCCTTAAAAACTCTTAGCTAACCTCGAATATCAGGCCCTAGAGACACTTCTAGACCACTTCAATGACTTTTGGACATCACACAAGCTATCGCAAGAATGAAAAAAGAGCCGAAGTACGCTTTATCCCCAAACCGGGCAAGTCCCCGCACATTGACGACCTGCGGCCGATATCCCTCACATCATGCATAGGCATGGTCATGGAAAGTACTCAAACGCCTCCAACAACACCTGGATGAAACCCAGCAAATGCGAGACACCATGTTTGGCTTTATACAACATCTTGGGACCCAGGATGTGCTAATTCAATTGAAGAAGGAGATTGTCGTCCCTGCGACACGCCACACACCACGGGCCATTCTCGCACTAGACCTGAAGGGGGCATTTGACAACGTGGCACACGAGGCGATCCTTTGGAATCTCAACAACACAGACTGCACAAGAGAACATGCAATTACGTCACTGATTTTTTATCTCACCGCACAGCCATAGTCAAGATCAAGCATATAGAATCTGACCCCATCACATTCGGAAACAGATACACTCCCCAAGGCTCAGTTCTCTCCCCGCTTCTCTTTAACATTGTGCTCTTACGCCATGCACTATACACAGATGATGTGACCCTATGGTTGAGTACGGATTTGCTCGGGGGCCTGCAAGACAACCTGCAATTGGCAGCGGACACGGTAAACAAATATACAAAGGGGAGCATACTTGTCTGCTCGCCTCAGAAGTCAGAGCTTCTTGTGATCCGGCGGCGTTGCACCAAGGATGAAGATAGCATACAGGTCATCCTAGAGAGACAGGTTATAAAGCCCTGCAAATCCCTCGGAATCCTGGGACTCCTGATACAAGTTGATGCAAAATGCGACCAGATGCTCTAACGCCTCTCCAGGACAACACAGCAGGTCTCACACATGGTTCATACAATAACAAACAGACACCGAGGCATGAAAGAGAACAGCACCACCCACCTCGTTAAAGGTTTCATCCTCTCTAGGGTGACGTACGTAGCACCGTACGTGGTACTGACGAGAACGGACAAAGACAAACAAAATAAACTCATTCGAAAAGCCACAAAGCAAGCCCTTGGTCTCCCTATGGGCACGTCCACAGACAGACTTCTCCGTATGGATCTCCATAACACAGTTGAAGAACTAATGGCCGGCCACCTCTCCAGCCAGAAAATCCGCCGAACAGGACAGAGAGTTCTTAAGCAAATCAAGTGAAACTCCCCTACAGATGCTAAACCACCCAGACGACTTCAAGAAGATTGGCGACGTCACGTCATGATCCATCCCTTACCGAAAAATATGCACCCTGCCCACCACCAAGGGCGGCACGAAGCAAGAACCAAGGCCCTCAGCAGGACTTACGGGTCCCTCCAGGAGGTGGTCTACACAGATGCAGCCGCATACCGTGGCAGAAGAGCCAGAGCCGTCGTGGTGATGACAAAGATAGGTCTCCTTGTAAACGCCACCATGCCAGATGCAACAACACAGGAAGCAGAAGAATTAGTCGTGGTATTAGCCCTCACACAAACTACGGCAACAGCCATTATAACTGATTCTCAATAAGTGTACAGGAGCTTTACCTCGGGCTGGGTGGCACGAACGACTCAACGCATAGTAACAGCCAAGCTGCCAGAAAGAAATGTTGAAATAGTGTGGACACCCGCTCACGCCGCCCTGGAGGGCAATGAACTCGCCCACTCCAAGGCCCGAGAACTTATCGACCAGGCACCAGAGGACACAGAAGAGCTCACTAGACTAACAACATACCTAGAAATCACTCAACACTACAGACTCAATCGCAGAAAACACCCACCACCACATCCACAGCTCATGAAGATGCAAGAGGCAACACTCAATTTGTTGCAAACCAACACGTTCCTGCACCCAAAGAGGCCTTCATCTCATATTTACTCAATATGACGAACAATGTAGGTACTGTGAACAGCTAGGAACACTCCGGCACATTGTCATAGATTGCAAACAAAATCCAGACTTGCCTCCTCTACCCCCTACCCTCCACCCCCAGGAGCAGTGGGAGACGCTGCTGTCCAGCTCCCGCCTCTCGGACCAGATCATGTTGGTGGAGAGGGCGATCGCAGCCAAGATAGCGCATGGGTTCCCGTGAAGAGGGAACCACTCCAGCAAATCAAGCCAACCTTGTGCTCATTAAAGATGTTTTTTTTTCTCTCTCTCTCTCATTGTTTTGAAGTGCGCTGCCATATTCCATCATGACTAACCGACTACCCCACCAGTATGTCTTAAGCAATTGATCGCAATTGATCATGACAGACATAAAAGCAATATGTATGTATGATAGTTACCTTATGCAGAAATGCTTATAAGATAAGTTTTAACGAGGGGAATGTTTGTATAAAAACAAATATTAATTCAGATTGCTGAAAAGACACACATTAGGTGTGAAAATGCATAATGTGTACAATTCTTGTTGGTGCTAAAAAATGTCCCCGCAAATAGAAGTAGTATTATCTCATTCATGCCTTAGGAGATGACAGAGGTTTACGGGGGCACACAAGGCAGCAATGCCCATGCAAGAAGACCTGGGTGGGCAATCTGCTGCCCCTTCACTACTTAGTCATACCTCATTCTGCATTTAAACAATGTACAACCTGTTGTCAAAGTTCATACAGGCATGCTTCCTCTCTCAGCAATGGTGACAATCAAGGATGTTCGCCTTGAGTCTGTTTGCTGCTGTCAACATCATCCATGTACGCATTCTCTTTTCATTCTTTTCCCAAGATTAAAAATAATCTTGCACAGGATGCATGAAGTCAGTGAGCTATAGCAAACTACTCAAGTTGTTTGATTGAGTTGGGTATGGTCCAAATGTCATTCACGCAGTGACAACCTAGCTAGCTAATACACAGCCACATTTTAAAAAAGTGATAATTGCATAGACTAACATAAACAGGTGCACAGTACTGGTATTTCATCTCAAAGCAAACCAAGATAATCAAGTGACTAAGCTTTGCAATGAGTGTATTGGTCTGGCATGCGAAATGGTTGACATAGTAAGTGGTTTTATATTTGCCTTTCTTAAACAGTAACTGCTTAAACAGGTACATGACAATGAAATCAAATGCTGGCTCATATGGTGTGCAAGACACAAGTAGCACAGAACATTTTCCATGCCTGCTGTTACACCAATTCCAACATGCTGCAGCTTGTAGGCAATGAATGCATGTTCATTCTGTCCGTGCAACTTGCGCCAACCTCTAAGGAAAGAACAGATTGTCTGCATTATAGACAATAGTTCATTAGCACCATGTGCAGGGCAGCACAAGAAAGTAAGGGAATGTTTGTTCCCATTTTGTTATTTTCATAACCAACAGATAGTTTCTTGGGTGGAGCTTTGTTACGAATGCACAGTATGTTGTGTAAATCTGCAATCTGGACGTGTTCTATCACCATCCGGTCACTCCATAAGTAGTAAAACAAATGCGGATAGCCCCATGAGCACTGCGAAATAGAACAGAGAAATTTGTAGTTAAGAAGCCACAGTGATTCAGCCTCTGTGCTGAACATAAAATTTTTCCATGAGAAAAAAATGTGTAGTGGCAAATCGGGTACGCATTCACATGTACCGTACTAATTCATATATCACAAGTAATGTTTCACTTGTTCTCGTTTTGCTTGCAGTTGCACAAACCTTATTGCAGCATTCTCTTTGGAGTAAATTAACTAACAAATCACAGCTACTTGTTGACTATATTAACATATATTAGCCCCCAGGCTCTCCTGTATTCCTGCACGCATGGTACAATAGCATGGCTATGCACAATCGCCTCATCCCATTCCTCTGAAATGAAGGTGGTGTATGTTTGTTACCAAAATGTGCTTGAAAGCGTAACTGTTTACCATTATTTAAGCCACTGAAAAGGAAGGATGGATGTTTAGCCTTGCTGGCATTTCATAGGTTGTAACCCGCCATATTTTCAACCAAGCAATGAAGAAATTATATCATCAGTCCGACTGAGGTGTTGCTTCCCCAAGGAGTCTCACTGCCACCTTCCCCATTTTGTAAACACTTTGTAAATACAAACTAGCACATGGTATGTAGTCACATTATATGCTGTCTGTATGCTTGGTGAAGTGCACCAAGCATTTTCTCACCCTTAAAACCTGGGCTAATGCTGTCTTTTTTTTTAATGATAATTATGCAATAACCTTACTCAATGCATTGCTGTGAGAACAATAGCTGGCTTGACAGCAGCACTGCACACATACCCTCATACCATATTGCAGACATACTCTATAGAGGCTGGCCACAATCAGCGTAACTTTGAAAGCCAGCTGAACAGGGTGCGAGTTCATGTGTATCAAATAAATGTCTGTTCCATTGAGAGGTTATATATCTGTCTGTGATATAATTATCAATTCAGAATACATATGGCAGAAGAACAATACACAAGACAACACAATCAAGTTCCCCGTGAGAAGCTGCTTTTTGCCACTATTACATGCAGCAAAAAGAGACTTCATTAGGCACCACACTATGGCTTGGGTGCCTCTTTGTGCATTGTACAAGAAGTAAAGGTGGGCGAATGTAAATATTTTGAAATACGAATCAAATGCAAATTGAATAAAATAGTATGTATCAAATATTCAATAGTCATACGATGACACACGTGCCTGTAGTAGCAATATTTATTTCCATATAATTAGGTACCACACCTTAACTAGTGCAAAAAGAGAGCTAAATATTAGGGACAAAGGTCAAGTTTTAAATGCAAGACTACTAATTGTTATGTAAAAAAATCAACATAAATAGTCTATCAACAACTTTAGAGCCTGGCTGCAAAGAAGCTTTCCAAGAAAAAATGGCTGCTGAATGGCTAGCTTTCAAAACGTGCAATATATTGTTCCCAAGAAAACATCAAAGTTGTAGAAAAAAAAAAAAAAAGCTGATGAAGGACCTACGTGTCGTAGACATATGTAAAACTACTCATTGCAAGGAAAACGGCACAGACTTTTAGCATAAAAGATCAGTCTGCTAGATCAAGAGATGTGTGGTCACCTTTCGCGCGAAAAAAAGCCTATGGGAAAGTTTTGTTGCCAATATGACTGAAAGATACTTTCGTCAACGTGCTTGCCTTTGGGCGGCTACATACACTTATTCACATGCAAGTACCTGTCGCGTATTCATTGTTAAAGAAGTTCAATTAATATAATAACACGAGAGCCTCCTCTGATCAGGAAAAAATAATAATTGTGTGGTCATATATACATAACATTTAGAATGTAAAGGTACCCTTTTCCACATTATGCAAGTACTCATAAAAGACAACACTGCAAGAAACAGCATAACACTAATGCAAAATCCATAACTGATTATGTCAATGAGATTTCCATTTCATGTGGCAAAGAATTTCACAGGGTAGATAGGATGTGACATCTGTGATTCAGAGATACGTCATTGTATCAGGGCACAAGTATTGTACAACTGATAATTTTGGGAATAAAGAAATAACAAGCATTGATACCCGGTATGTCACCATGCCACTTGTATCTTAAAAAGGACTATCATTTATATGTCAAGCTTGCACCATCATGTTTATGTGACCATACATGTGTACCCCATCTGTAATGAACCGTTGCTTTAAGTTATGACCACTGTCATGTCATTCCCGTACATTAATTGTGGTTTTAATTTGCACAATACACCTAGAAAACTTTTGGGCGGCATTGCAGTACTTTTTCTTGTATGTGCACACCGGCTTTCTGTCACAACACCCACTTCGCGTCCATGATAAATGCTGCAGTCAAGCAAAATAGGGTTTCAGACTAAGGTACCCTAAACTGCTTTCATTCCAGAAAACCAGAACCAAGGTTTAGGTTCTTGAGGACACAAGTTACTTGTGTCCTTTGATCTAAGGCTGTTTTGTGCATGCAATGAATTTTAGGATTTCTGCTTTGCAAATCAATGTTAACCTGATAAAAGGGATGGCGAACCAAAATTGCATTCGTGATACCAGTTACTACCAGGACCGGTTAACCTACGGGGCTGAGGGGGCTGCAGCTCCAGGCCAGGGGGCCCTGTGAGAAAAATGTTTCCTTGAATTGAACTTTATTTCTTACATACAGTACAGAGTAAAACATGTGAACAAATGCATTGGTATCCCTAGCTCGAGGCTAGTTGCGATCCATGAGAAAACTATGTAGAGGAAGCAAAGCAATTAATTTAGCACAGAAACATGTACTTAAACTCAGCAACAATATGCACTTTACATTAGAAGAAGCAGAGAATACAATACAACGAATCTTCAAAATGCAAACGGTATCATTGAACATTTACAATGGAAAATGCAACAGAAAAAAGAAAAAGGAAGTGGTTAATGTGTTAACACACATAGCAAAGAAGATCACGAAAATGCAGTTTTAAATATCTCTGAAAATTAACTGCATTTCTAACTTCTGTGGGCTGAATGTTCCTCTCGACTACTCCAACACTTGAAATTCTCCGTTTATCGTACACATTACAGGCCTTTGGAACCAGAAAACTTTGTCTTAGTGCACTGCGTGTACAGCGTCCTGATTCGGTAAAGTTGGTAGCAGAGAGTGGGTAGTCGGTAACGATACTATTATTAACCATTACAAGAGCTTAAAAATTTTGTACTGAGGTAAACGGCAAAATGTGTATTTGTTGAAAAGTGTTGTCGTGTTAGCATTGTAATGTGAGGAAGTCATAAAGCGGACAGCCCTCTTTTGAAGTTTTATAAATGGCTCAATGTATGAATGGCCCCGAGATGTAACACAGTACCACAGATGGCTTGTGGAACAAGATGAAATAAATTTCTAGAAGGGTTTCTGTATCAAAACAATTTCGACACTTGAGCAGAATGTAACAAGCCTTGCTAAGATTTTTGCAACGCTTGTCAATGTGAGGTTTACATAGAAATGACTCATCTAATTTGTACAACCACTTAATGGGCCCCTCAGCAATTTAAGAGGACTGTTTGCCAGGGCCCTGTGGAAAACTTTAGTTATGCAATAAAAGTTATAAAGTGTCTTCCAAGGAGTGTCTTCTACCACCAGAATTCTTTAAAACGGGGTAATAGCAGCCGAAATAGAAGCAAAGAATGTGTAGTACAAGTAGGTGACCTGCTCTTCGTGTACAGAGGCATTCTTTCTTTGCTCGACCAGCACGCAAAGGACCTTTCTCTCTTGCCTACTCCCATATAAGAAACGAGGGTTCACCTCCTTCTCTATTTTTTTTTTTTTTTTGCAAAACACCTGATGCACCTTTCTGCAATTTTTTTTTATTTAGATCATGACAATGGCACAATACATCCATGTTATATTGACAAGTCGAACTGCAATGAGTTTGGTGACATGATGGCAGATAATTAATGTAAGGTGGATCGTTGCGAAGGTGCATGAAGCTAAATATTGTTCCCTCATCAATTCCAAGCCTCACGTCTCTCACGTTGCCTAGCTTTCTGTTGTCCTTCGGTGCAGGCTACACACACACACAAAAGATTCACAGATGTTAGGCCCTTCAGGCATGCCTGTCTTGTACTTTGAATTACTGTGGCGGTTAGCACTGGTAACAATTAGCAGCTACCCTAACCATGATTATGCAGCAGCATGTCACCGCCCATGCCGCCCAGACCACCCGCTTCAATCTCAATTTGCACTTTTACTAGCTGTACGCCCTGACAGCAACAAATAAATGGTAAAATCCATCACTGCCTAGTCTCATCTCATGGTGAGGACAAAGCATTAGGTATTTTTTGTTGTTCTTATTGAGATCAGCTGTTTGTTTTGACACTGCTAGGACTACACAGGCAGTAAAAGTGGTTCGGTTTCTATTTAGCAGGTGGCACCACAGCAGTAGCAATGGTGATGCATTGACGATGCAGAACGCTACGAAGGCCTCATTATTCACTGCATCATTAATTTCCTACTCCGCTCTAGTACGGTACGTGATGACAGTGGTGAGCAAACGCCAAATACACGCTGAGCAGATGGCACGGTGCATGTGAACATTTATCAGGGCATTCGCTTTTACTAAAACTGGCTAAGGAGGCTGTATAGAACTGCTCAGATAGCGTGTCGATGAAGCGAAGCCCCGCAGTAGCATTCATGGAAACGCAGTCTATAGTTACAACATAGGAATATTTGTTGCGTCACTGCTCCAACAGTGGCAGATGTATCGAAAGGATGGCAAGCAGATGCTGAGCAGCTGACGCAGCGCGGATGAACACATCTTGAGGGGAATTCAGCCTTCCTATTGGCTAAGAAGCCCTGGAGCTGTTTTGGTATGTTTTGGTTTCGTCTCAGGGGCTGCTTCCGTTTGTCGCACTCGTAAAAACTGATGTCTATATGGTTTCTAATCTCTTAAAGGGTCAACGCTAGATGCTCGCTCATTTATTAATCACAGCGGTGCGATTACATCTGTGCTCAGGAGGGTGCTGGTATTGCAAACGATACTCTCGTATAAGAACCATAGCGAACGATGATGCCATGCCAGCATTTCTTTTCTCAAGACTTGGGAAAACTGATTGCCCCTCGCTGGCGATGGAACGAAGGATTACTGCAACTTTCTGAGTCGTTTGGTTCTTCTGACGGGCGCACAACCATCGAGTTTTCTTGGGTGCGCTCACATACACAGTTCGATTACGATATCGACGTGCGCGCCGGTCGCTCTCGAGCGGCGATTCCTTCGATGTGGACTACTGGCCAAAGTACCGAATCGGAACATATATATTCCAGTGTATCTAATTTTACAGCGAAGCTGTTAAGGGCTCACTCTTCGATGATCGCGTCCGGCAATAGAAAAGAACTCTCCCTGTGAAATCGCGCGAGGGCGAGGTACGGGCGCTTTCACGGGGAGCGAACACACGGCGGAGAGCAAATGCAACTTCCCAGTGGAAAAGGAGCGGTGGGCGAGGAGGCGCACTAGACTGTGCATGTGCATGCCCGCTCTCCCACTGCGGAGCATGCGCACAGCCCTGCCGGCCTCTGCCGCCGACTCCTCTCTGGGCTCTCGCCCGTCTCTCCCCAAACAGTGTCGACAACGGCGTTTAGCCGTTCCGTCTCCTTGCCAGCGTTTTGAGAGCGGTTGTGTGCGGTCACACAAACAACGCGTACAGCTGTTGTCAACGGCGGCGGCGTTTGCCCGTGTTCGCACCGAACGCGTGCGGCGTTGGTGACGTGTTTATGAAGAACGTGCCAACCTTTGCAGTACACTCAATGGCAGTGTACTGTAACGACCATAAGGCCATGGTCCCTGTGGTCACTAAATAAATGAAAACCACCAGATCATATATATTTCTCATTATATAATAGTTCAAATAACCAATTACACCATCACATCTTAATAGTCATAAATAGAAATACATAATTCCTACCATAGTGCAGCTTCGCTGGTCTTCCATCTCCATGCCAGTGGAAGGGCTGACAGTTTTTTATTCTTATTATAAGTATTTATGCAAGCCTATCTGTATTCATGAATTAACAATGCATGTTTACCTATGAAAAATATTTTTGGTCACTTTATGGTCACTAAAAAAATGCGATAATTTTTTTTCTCGATATATATCACTTCTAAGATTTTAAATTAGCAATAAAAAATTCAACACTGGGGGGTCACATTTGGCAAAAACACTGACCATCAAAGGGTTAAACCCCATCAATAAACCAATGCGTGAATCAATCAGTCATTAAATCAAACAACAGCTAAAGCTAACAAAAGCGGGCCACTAAGTGAAACGGTCACCACAACA